>NW_026634167.1:9416-92687 GCF_024868665.1 Triplophysa rosa
ATAAATTGTGTAATGAGCCATTACCGGCGAAACCTGATTTACTGAAACATGTTTTTCAATACATCTTATTATAGAAAAACCTCAGAAACATTTAAATGTCTCTTGACATAAAGCACAAAAGATGCTGGATGAAACAAACGAGGTGGTGACGTTAGCGGTCAGTAGTGATGAATAGAACTTACATCTGCATGCCAGAACCAGACAATCCATGCATATTTGTCATTAACAGAGAGAAACTGATGTAGTGCCCATTATTTAGTCACCATGGTGATCAGTGTTTGCTTTTGTTGAACTCTTCACCCAGCGTTTTAGTAATTCGTTTTTTTTTTGCAGTTCCCGAAGGCCGTGTTTTCTATGTCATTGATAACGTTGAAAAGATGTCCCATGAAGAGCCAGCATGAAAGTTTTTACAACATCTTTTTATGATGTGTTCTTAACTTCTGATATTGATGTTCAGGTGATCTCTATAATTGCATTGAATCAATATCACTTTTGCACCTGAAATTAATGTTGAAAATTCAATAAAGTAACATTGTGATCAGTGTTTGCTTTAGTTGAGCTCTTCACTCTTGAGTTTAATGCGAAGTTTTCTTTACTGTCTAACACATATGTTGTGGCAAAGAAAACTAAGATCCAGTGAGATCAGAAAATGATTGTTATTTCATCACGATGAAGTTCTGTAAATAATTTTTGAGTGTCTTATGTTTTTACCTGTGAATGTGCAGTTATGACACAGTTTAAAAAGATTTAAGCAGTTTTATGGACAATTTACAGAACAAATGATTTTAACAAAACTGTTTCATTTCTGTGTATGATTCTCAACAATGGTGTGACAATCAACAAAAGAAAGCTTCATGCTGCAATGCATGCTGGGTATCATCATAGTACAAACTCATTCATGACTCCCAGCATGCATTGCATTTTATCTGATTTAGTTTGATGATTGTCACCATGGTTGAGATTCATACACCAATTCTTCATGTCGAACTGATTCAGGAAAGTAGCAAATTTGTGATAATTTATCCTGTTAGTCGTCCATAACACTGCTTCATACGCTTTAAGCTGTATCATAAATGCACACTAACATATTAATGACATATCACACTCAAAAATGATTTAAAGTATTTCATTGAGATGAAATAATCATTTTCTGATTTCACTGGATCTTAGTTTTCTTTGTCACAACATATGTGTAACACAGTAAAGAAAACTTAACATTAAACTCCATTGTTAAACACCAAAAAAACACAACCAAAGCTTCCAAAACAGGGGAAAAAACACACCTTTAATGAAAGTCTGGAGTCAAGAGCTCAACTAAAGCAAACACTGATCACAATAATGATGATTTGTTTCAACCTTAATTGCAGGTGCAAAAGTGATATTGATTCAACACAATTAACATTGACCAATCAGCTATATGTTTACACTTATTCAATGGTTGCTTGCTGTCTGTGTATCCATGTGGAAAGGTAATATGTGTACCTTTGAGGGTACTGCCCCAGTGACAAGCCATTGTACCCCTAAAGGTACACATCTGACACATTTTTTCTGACAGTGTGGTCATACATGTACATACAAATGTGAAATCAGATCTGTGATACACAGTTCTAGAAATAATTGTATAGTATATTTACAATAAGAGTTAAACATTTGGCATTGCCAAAAATTTTAAACAGTTATTTGCCTGCTGTTTTAAAGTGCACCTGCTAAACTCATACCCCCAAGTCGGGCGTTCATTACGACATGTGACACATTGAAGTTGTAAAATAACACAGAAGTGGTGTCGGCTTTGCTGTCTTTTGGGTTTATTTTGGGATCCTGCTTTTCTGCATTCAAGTAGTGTAATTCAGGCACCACCCATTGAGCCTCCCATTGTTGAAAGCATAAAAGTACAGCTGCCAACGTCAACAAAATAATAGAAGTACAATAGCTGTCAAAAAAACAATAGAAGTGTTTCTCAGATGAATGGATCTGTAATTCTAGAAGACATCGATGAGCTTGTTAAGGTGTGTTTGATTTGGGTTGGAGCTAAACTTTGTAGGACAATGGCCCTTCGGGACCATATCCCCATAAGAAATGTTTCGTCCTGAGAACGTTCTCACAACGTCCCTGCTGGTGTCGAATACATTCCCAGAACGTTCTGATATGGTCACGATGTGCTTTTTTAAAGGGTGTGGGGACGTTATTTGGTGGACCTTCACAGAACATTCAGGACGTTCTCTGAACTTATAGGGGACCCCCAGACAGCAAGCTAACAGTTACAAACCATTCAATCAATGTGAAAAATGGTTAATTTGTCACTGTTAATTAATGCTTTTAATGTTGAAATAATGTTGAATTTCAACAAACCAGCATTTCTGTGATCAGTGTCTGCTTTAGTTGCGCTCTTGGCTTTCATTGTGTTATTTCAATTTCCTCTTCCAATGCCTGCAATATTATTCTAGGAGAGCACCTGTGTGTGATCAAAGGATCAAAGGATGAAAGTTAAGAAGTTTAAGTTGTAAGTTTTTGACAAAAAATAAGATGTTTTAAGAAATACTGAGACTCAAGCCTTCACTATCAATGCAAATTTTCTTGTCTAAGTGTGTTAGTAAAATGTTTTGTTTATTGTCTTGTTCTTTATTGCAGTAAATTTTCATTAATCATGAACCTCAAGATTAAATAAAGTCATTCCTTAACTCTATTATTTCACATATCATGAAAAAGCAAACAGTTCTTTGCTATTGCACAAGTGTTCTTACTGAAACACCACCACATGCATGAAAAGAGGAAAGAGCAGAATTAACCCAATGAAGAGTACAACTAAAGCAAACAAATATCACAATAATGGTGGTTTGATGAATTTTGTTTTGTAACATTAACTGCGGGTGTAAAGGTGATATTGATTGTCAATGTGTCATTTAAAAAAACTAAAATGAAATGCCTGAGTCATGACAGTTACATTGTCAGATGGTAAGTCATACAATTACCAAAAGGAGAAATAAATAACAGAACTGGTTGTCATTTGTTGGCAGGCAACGTTGTAGTTTGGTCCCCTGAAGGTCCTGCAAATGTTATGAGAATGTCCTATAGTAAAGGCCCGCGATACGTTCAGAGAATGTCCTGATTGTTTTGTGAAGGTCCACCAAATAACGTCCCCCTTTAAAAAACCACATCGTGACCATATCAGAACGTTCTCGGAACAAAACATGTCTTAGGGGGTAGTTGTTGCACTATAGCATCACATGTGGCAGTGTGGGTAATTTTTCATCTCACACACTCACCAAAGTTAAGCACCATTTCATGTTTTGTAATGTTTCTGTTGTGAATAAGCCAATTTTATATGGATGACTGTTAGTTTATTTGTATTTTCTAAATTATTTGTCTGTTGTCTTTTAACGAAATATGCAGTTTTTCACTGAATCATGTGTCTGTGTGTCTCTGTTTGTTTGTTTACATTTTACAATTATCAATAAATATTATCAGGGTTCAAATAAAAATTTCCAATAAAATCATCATTCTGTATATCAGACTGTTAAACGAACATTTAAAGAAACACAGTGAAACAGTTTCCTTTGCCAAATCTGTTTTTAAATTATGCTGGGTTGGCACGTGGAGGACTTGAGTCTTGAATGCAAAGACTCGAGACTTGTGACTTGAAAACAATGACTTGGTCCCACCTCTGCGTCCATCCTCAGGCAAATGTTGACCTGAGAAGCATTCATTCCACATGCAAATAAGAGAACTCAGACACACCCCTGATGTTTGTCTAGTGTTACAGGAATAGCCCTGTATTCCCATAAAACAGAGACTTGTGTACTTTCTATTTCACTTTAGCAGAGAAACAAATGTGCCTTTTACATATCACACCCCGGACTAGGTAAACTACAGTGACCTTATGTCAAAAAAGACCATATAATAATGTATATACCATGACCCTCTGTTACTTCCAAAAGTGAGAGAGAGAGCAAGAGAGCTGCTTAGTTGAATGTGTAATATACTGTAGGTAACTCTGATAGCAAGCAATTGAATCAATGTTAAACATGACACATCAATGTTTTCTTAATGTCTGTTTTGCTCAAACAAATAATGCTAACAAAATGTTGAAATTTCATAAAATATGGCATTCAATTAATTGAATTAACTTACATTTTATTTTGGGTGAACTTCAATCTGAAAAACGCTTGGTTATTTTAAACCCAGCGTTGGGTCAAAAAGGGATGAAACCATTTGAAAATCTTCCAGCATTTTTAGAGTGTATTATTTGATGAGTTATTGATGGTTGGACAATCAAATTAAAGTTAAAAAAGTCAGAATTCAGGTTGTTATTCTTAAACATCACATATTTAAATTAAATAATACATCTTGTGTTTGTGAGAAGATAAAACCCATGTTTCTGGGAATAAGGGGAACATTTTTGCTAAATGGGAAAAGTCTTTTTGAATGAGAGATGCTTTTTCTAAATGTTTTTTTTTAAGAATTCAAGAATCACGAATTCACGAGTTTATAAAGGAGCTTTACATGAAAAAATAAACCAATACATACTATGTATTACAATACATTGTAACATTGCAAAAAACAACAACCTGTAAACAGGCATGCATTCACGCTCACAAGAAAGTTTCAATGTTTGTTAAACTTACGGTGTATTATGTATACACTGTAGCATTTTAAAGACATTTTATGTCAACTGGCTAACAAAATAATGAGACTGGAGAAACGTAACAGCACCTGATTTGGTCACCCCAGTGTAAAATACTGCAGTGTCTCTCCTCATTATGGAATACACTAGAGTATTCAGTGCTTACCGTTTACTTTAACATGTACAATTCAGCCTTTTTTTGGTTTAGTAAAACAAACACTGATCCCCATAATGGTGACATCAAACCGGTTATTTTCAGTAAAACATGAACAGAAAAAACTCTGTTTATTCTCAATAATATAAATAAATAAAGATGTTAATGGTGTTTGTGGCTGAAGTCAGTTGTTGTTGTTGTGTTTTATTTCTTTCTGTTCTTGTTGTTTCTGTGTCCATCAGTGATTCTGCTTGTTACCACTTCATTATCTCATTCACTCCAACATTCAGTGTCACATTTAGCAGTCTGTAGTATGCACACTAAGCAGGAACCCTACATGGAACCCGCGGACAAAACCAGCTGAGACCCAGAAGACAGCCCACATCAAACCCATCTGGCCCATGTGTCTTTGCTGGCTGGGAATACTATGCAGTTCTCATGTTACAACCTGTTGAAGGAAGTTAAGGTTTTTTCCCTATGACAAAACAAAGAAAATCTCTTATCCTCCCGTTGTTCCAAACTGTATGACTTCATTCTTCATTCTATGATCCTCACTCTTCTATGATAAGTATGTTTGGGAATATTAAGGAATTGATAACCACAGTCAACATTAACTTCAATTTTATGGTAAGAAGGATACAAGGAAAGTGAAAAAGGACTGAGACATCTTTGGGTGTCTTGTGTCATACAGGTTTGGGATAAAATGGGGTTGACTGAATCACAGAGTGTTCACTTGGTAAATTATCTCAATGAGGCTTTTATTGTATTCTCAATTACTCAGTGGATGTTAAATATTTGTCCAAATTACAGGATTCAGCAAAGCTAACAACAGGAATAATTTTTGTGAAGAAAACACCTGTTGTGAAGAGCCATCATCAGAATGGATGGCGTCAATATGAATGGTGACTAAAGACATGGTAGTGACAGAGGCACTAAAGAATCTCTTAGCTATTCATTTTTTATTCAGTGTGATAAACGCTAAACCCGTCATTCACACAAAAACTTAATTGAGCACTGTTTGTTTAAACTTTAAACTTAGTGGCTACAAGACTGTCTATCCTACTTCCCAAATTATACAACCACTAGTTACACTATGGTATATTATGAATTGTTTTGCCATAATGAACCATTCTTGTGGTTAATGGTTTAATGTCAATTTGTTTATTTAAAGACTTAATCTTTAAAGGCGGGGTGTCTGATTTCTCTTAGCCGATGTTGATGTTCGAATCACCAACACAAACACACCCCTACCTCATCTTTCGCTTTTCTGAGCACTTGACTAATGTCTGTCCTGTGCACTGTGCACCTTACTGCTGATTGGCTACAACCCAGCTAGCAAAAAACATGTGTTTCTTAGACCACTCCAGTCCATGTGTCTTCCCCCCTGTATGTTTTGGATGTCTCCCTAAATAAGACATGAACAAGTTAATGAGTTAAATCAGGTTGAGTTTAGGAATCAATCATCACTTCATTATCTCATGAATGATGAACACCTGCTGTTAACAAACACAATCACTGAAAGAAACCATGAACAATAAGAAGCCACCCTAATAGTGTTTAGTGTTTCCTTTAGTTGGGCTCTTATCCTAGATTTTATCTTTTGTTTATTTTTGGTTGGCTGGAATAGTGTGTTAATAATGCACATTTACAACAGCAAAACAAAGCCAATTATTATTGTTCTCTTACTGGTGGTATTTGATACAGTTATGTCTTTATTAAGCTCAGTGTAGGTGAGTTTATCCTTATCAGACTTAACTTAACCCTAGAATCACCGCCCAGATAGCAACCAAACCAGAAAATTGTTGTGGCCCAAATCTGTCCCACACCTTACTCCCCATACCACCTCATCTGGCCCACATATGGCATGGAATGGTGGCACTTGGGTGGACCACTTCTGTTTGCCAGGTTTGGGCCACAAGCAAGCCAAAGCAATGCCGCATGTCAGCCAAAAACAAAACAAATAAAGCAGAGCTGACCCAAATATAAATAACAGTTCATTTCAATTCTGGCCCAGATTTATCCTAAAACCAACACCTTTCTGTGCTCCTGTTTGACAGAATTTGTATTGAGTTTCATTATTATTATAGTGATGATTGAGTCATTAGTGATGAACATCTGCTGTTAACAAACACAATCACTGCAGAAAAGATCAACAAAAACTACTAAAAAATAAATTACCCAAAGAAACACAACAACTACAACCTGAAACACAACCCAACTAACAAAAGTTTGTTTGTTGATGTTTTTCATGTGTTTGAATACGTTTTAAAAACATCTTTTAACGTTTAAGAATATTACCCTCATGGTGATCAGTGTTTCCTTGAGTTGGGATCTTGACCCTTGACTATTACTTTATTTGATCTGCTGAAACTTTGTGCTTTTAAAGTGCACTTGTTATGGCAGTGGCAATGGCAATTATTTTATTGTAGCTTTTGTTGATCTTTTCTGCAGTGATTCTGTTTGTTAACAGCAGATATTCATCACTAATGACTCAATCATAACTTCATTAAAAATATAATAATACAAATTGTTTGTCTTTTTTGAAATCTTGGTCAGAATTAAAAAGAAAATTGTTGCTCATATTTGGGTCAGTTCTGCTTTATTTGTTTTGTTTTTGGCTGACATGTGGCATTGCTTTGGCTTGCTTGTGGCCCAAACCTGGCAAACAGGACCGGGCCGCCCAAGTGCCATCATTCCATGCGGTATGTGGGCCAAATGAGGTGGTATGGGGAGTAAGGTGTGGGCCGGATTAGGGCCGCAAAAATTTGCTATCTGGGTATCGGGTAGGTCATGGAGACGGCAGAACGGGCATCATTTTTCTTGTTTTACAAAAGCACTATCTTTTGCTGGTATTGTGAGTGTATGCAAATAAAATCATTTAGATTATTTTGTCTAATGATGTCCTATATGGTCGAAGATGACTGCATTCTTCCCGCTGTTCAGGGGAAATCAAAGTGATCAAAGCGTCGCAACTTCTTAAATAAAATAAAATAAAACTGTAAAATATCATAAAGTTTTATAATCAATAAAACATTTTATATGTTGTTAGGGATTTCCCTCTAAAACATAAACCCGTGTTATAATGTAAAATCACCTGTTTACTTTATAAAAATCTTTTATACTTTAAATGTAAATGTAATTAATTTATTATCTTATTATTATACTTTATCATTTTTCTTTACTTATTTACATATATTTAGTTTAGTATTTATATATTATTTATTCACGTCATTCTACCTATTTTACGTTTCTTAATGTTGTTTAATCTTATGTTGAATGTTGTTTTTGTATTGTCTTCACAAGTATAAATGAGTGAAAATTGTTGGACTTATTATTATAAAAAACATTTAAATTGGTTCTTATTGACTTTTGTTTTTCTTTAGTACTAATGTTAAGATGATCATTTTTGTTTCAGACTTAACCTAACATAAGCCTTTTTACATTGACAATATTTTTTTATTTAAAACCTGGTAAGGTATTTATATCAAATCTATTTATTTATCCTTTGTTAGCAATGGTATCATGAACGAACGTACACCAATGAAGATAAAAAATAAAAGCATATGTTACATTTTACAAATAATAATAATACCTTTTATTTATAATGCACTTTTCTTACACCCAGAGCGCTAGATCATATACAGTAAAATACAAAAATTACTAGAAATAAAGGGAAAAATAATAAAATAGAATAATAAGACAACAATCGACAAGCAAAACAACAATTCCCAAGATAAGATTAATTGTAAAAAATAGTCTACTAATGAAACTATACAGTTGAAACATGGAGTATAGCTGAGTATTACAGTTGAATTTATTGCAGTTATATTAGTGTCTTATGGTATGACTAAAGATGTAAAGCATATTAAGCTGCTGACAGGTCTGAGGTAAGTACTCATGGTTTGTAGACGTAGACAATTGTATTGTACAACGAAATCAACACCTTTTTGACACATATGGAACCCCATATATATTTAGCATGCCAAATATTTCACGGGCGTCTGCGACGCGTCACCCACTCTCTCAGATCGTGTCTTTGATCATTCACAATGTGTGATTGTCACCCGCGTGAACGAGCACCAATTTCCCTCCGATTTCGCAAATTTGTCTGTGATTTCTCAAAACCTGTCGGTGACTGAAAATAGGGGCCAAAATCATGCAGTGTGAACTCCGCATTAGTCCCATTTTTTTCATTTCTTCTATTCTCCTCAGCCATTTTGCTGATTGTTCTGCCACTCAGGGGAGCGCGTCCCGGCCAGGGCGTGTCCTGACATGTTCATGTGGGAAAGTGACCTCAATGCATACCCTCTATTCACATACCAAATAGGAAGAAGTATATATTTTTTTTGCCTTATTTATTTTTTCTTAGTATACATTTAAAATAAAATATTTAAAATCGTCTGTAACCAGGGTAAATAAAAAAGTAATCTAGTCCAACTTAACTTTAAAACATCTCTTTATTAATGCACAAGTGTTCTTATAGATATATTGTTATAAACACATACAGAGGAAAGAAAAATAACTAAATAAGAGTCATAAGCAAACTGATAACTCTGATCACAATGATGGTGCTTTGATGGAATTTCATCATTAATCACAGAGAGCTTTAACATTAGCAACTCATCAGTTTTTAACATAGATTCAATAGTTTTCATCTGCTTCCTTGTAATCAGCGAAGCTACAGACAGGAGTGCTCGAAATATTTGATTAGGTTTGGAGCTAGACCCTACATGACAGTAGCTCCACAGGATCAAAATTGCACATCCCTGGGTTATATGATCCTGCTCAATATTTTGAGCAAAATCAGCATAAGACACTCAACAATGGTGATAAACAAATTGTTTAATGCTGCAATGCATGCTGGGTACCTAAACAAAACTATTCCATGACACCCAGCATGTATTATGGTTCTTATGAATCAAATTCTGTTTGCTAATACTTATATAGCAACCAACAGTTGCACTTATTTACTCTTTATACCAATTATTATTATTGATTTTATTACACCAAGTAAAACACCGTAAAATCAGACATTATAGTTCATGATGATTTTTTTGCCGTAAATAATAAATCATTTTTGTCACAAATATGTAACCAATAAAAAGTATTAAAACGTGCTTGTGAACTTTGACAACAGTATTCAATTAATAATTTGGACATGCAAGGTTTCGGAAGGCCAGCTACAATATATAAATTAAAAACAGATTAGAATTTGAACATTTGATATGGTGTCTATATTTTGAATATAATACAGAATAATGATATAACAAAGTTAAATATAAACTTCAGTTTTTAATGCTTTTAAAAACATGTTTGGGTGAGAAAACTCAGATATAGCTAAGTAAACTCTACTTGTATTAGGTTGCCTATTTTAAGTTGGCATGTCTGTACCTAGGCCACCCCAAAAAAATTTTTTAAATTTAGAAATTACTTCTGAATTATTCATCTTTTTTTCAATATTCCCCTTGTATATTACCCATATTACAATCAATCCGTTTATAATTGTTGCTACATATCTAACTTCTTTGTATGGACACAGTGGCATCAAAAGAATTACCCCATCAATGATGAATTTAGCTACACATTTCTTTTCCCAATTATTTTGTTGTGTCAAGTATTCCTCCATTTGTCTTTTTCCATTTGTGTTCTCTTCCGTTTGTCTTCTGTACTCCTCCATTACTCTTCTGTTCTCCTCCATTACTCTTCTGTTCTCCTCCATTTGTCTCCTGTTCTCCTCCATTACTCTTCTGTTCTCCTCCATTTGTCTCCTGTTCTCCTCCATTACTCTTCTGTTCTCCTCCATTTGTCTTCTGTTCTCATTCATTTGTCTTGTGTACTCTTCCTCCATTTGTCTCCTGTTCTCCTCCATTATTCTCATGTTTTCCGTCTTCATTCTCTCTTCCATTTGTTTGATTTCTTTCTCATACAGCTGTTTTATTTTCTCCTCTACTTCTGTGAATTTTCTCTGAGCTTCCTCATACATATCATTGGTGTAATGGTGTCCTCCATTCTCATCCAGCAGTCTGTTTATCTTCGCGATCAGTTCAGTGACCTGTGTTCGATTATTTTTGTCTTTGTTATTAAAACAGTGATATCCAGCCTTGCATTCATTAACCAAACGTTTCAGCTCTCTGCTTTTCTCTACATATTCCTCTACTGGCTGATTTATCTGATCTATATGAGTGAACAGAACCATTGTGTACTGCATGGCCTTTTCTCCAAAGTTCTCTTGAATCCATTTCACTGTGTTCTGTTCCTCTTCTGTGAATCTCACATCCAGTCTGATGACCAGCAGAAACACATGAGGACCAGGAGCAGACAAGTACACACACTTCACGATTTCAGACTTTAGATTCTCTTTACTTATTGATGTATCAAAGAGTCCTGGAGTGTCAATTGCTGAGATGTTTCTGTTCTTTATTTTTGCTTCTTCTTTATAACAGTTTTCAGTGACAGACTCAGGACCACACGATTCTTTAAACTCATCTCTCCCCAGGATAGTGTTTCCTGTTGCACTCTTTCCTGATCCAGTTTTACCCAGTAACACAATCCTCAGATCTTCCACTGTAAAGAGCAGAATAAACAGGTGCACTCATTATTTAAAATATGCAGAATAAGGTACTGTACACTGTTTGCTGTATTTAAAGTATTTTTATTCACAGGGATGGGCATGTATTTCAAATACAAAATACTTCACCCTTAACATGCACAGGGCCCATGGGCGGGTTAACACTTAATATTTGTTTTAATTTAGTTAAAACTCACCATGATGGTGATCAGTGTTTCCTTGAGTTGGGCTCTCGACTCTAGATGTTTAAATATTGGAATTTTTTAGGCTTTGTGAAACTTTGTGTTTATAAAGTACATTTGTTTTGCTAATGAAAATAAGAATCCAATCAAATGGTGATGACTATTGGAAAACCCAACATCTCACAGCTTGGTTCACTGTTCTTGCGTTGTGTGCTTATCTTGAAAGAACGTTGTAGTGTGGTATTGTCTTGATGTGAAGGAAGATTTGTGATAACAGCATTCAAATTATAACTGAAACTACAGGAGAGTTTAGACTCACACAGACATAAAGAATCAGAGTATAAATCTCAACAATTGTGACAAACAACAAAATAAAACGTCATGCTGCAATGCATGCAAGTATTTTACTCTCAGGGAACAAGTATCTTTACTTTTGTTTACTAGTGTTTTTACTTTGGAAATGTTTTACTATGAAGGTATTTCAGTAGCAAAACTTGAGAGCATGTAGATTTTAATTTGTGAACTTGTAAAGTAAGTATTTGTACCTGTAAACTAAAATGTACACTCACAGCCCCAATGTGAAAACTTGTCAAATAAAAAACTGAAGTTGAATATTGAGATCTGCACTCGTGGACAAAACTCACAAATCTGTCGTCTGAATTTGAAGTTGCAGAAAAATAGTCACAAACGTGTAAACTGGCATTTACTAAAATACATTGGCAGATGCAAATGCATAGCACATATTTACACGTTTTCCTAGATTCAGATTCGCAGTGCAACCACATATAGGCATCCACAACCTCTCAAATCTGTCACTGCACTTTCAAATCTTCCCGCCTTGACTTTTGCTACTACTTTCGCGATAAACCTGTTGCAAAACTAACTTGTGCACTTGAAAGCTCAGAGGCGAGAGAAAGAACGGC
Source organism: Triplophysa rosa (assembly GCF_024868665.1). Taxonomy (NCBI): domain Eukaryota; kingdom Metazoa; phylum Chordata; class Actinopteri; order Cypriniformes; family Nemacheilidae; genus Triplophysa; species Triplophysa rosa. Next base: position 21,865 of record NW_026634167.1, read on the forward strand.
ATTTGAAGACGTCACGCGGCTGAGCCACACCGCCCCCTAATGGCGGGGAAAATCACAATGAAAGGATCTAGCAAATAATAGTTTAAATAATGTTTAAATAACTAAAGCGAAACCATCAGACTTATGTATACTATCATGTATAATTATTCCATGACTTATACTATCTTGTATAGATATAATTTCATAATGTATTTTAATGATATCATTCTGTATACTATCGATAATACGTTGTGTACTATGGGTTTTTTTTAAAATATAATGACAGGCTGACTACATTTTCCGTTATGTATACTATAATGTTCATTGATATACTATATAAAATGTACATTTACACAGTTCAACATTATGATTCAATAGCCTAACCCTTGAGAATTATTATTGCTTTAGTTATAATGTTACCAATATTATATAAATATATAAAAAAACACGTTCCTGGTAGTATAATTTAAATGTAAATTAAATTCAGTGAGCAATGTATTATTGACCATTATTGCACTTTTAAGCTATTTCTACTTTTTTATATTTTTTTGTTATTTTCAATAAAGGGAAAATGAACAGAAATTGTATGCAGGACTGTGCAATGCCACCATATACAGTATTGGGGTTGTGGGTTTACCTGGAAGTTTCTTTTCTCATGGAAGGTTTGGATTTTTAACAGATGAGCTTAAACTTAATCAATATTTAGTGTACAATTATTTTCTCATGTGATAATTACTAGCCGCAGGATAATGCATCCAGTCGGTTGTTATTGCCGAATAAACCCCTTCAGTGTTATACAAGAACTGATTCTGATCATTCTGATATAGGAGCCTTACACAATGACAGGCTGACTGTACATTTTCTGTTTTCAATTTTGATCATTATCATCAGCGAACTTGCTTCAGCTAAATTAGTTTGTTTATTAGATTGCCATTAAGATGATGAATTCCACTGGATTAGAATCTCATTGCATTACCATAACAACAGCACATCACATGCACACAGTTACAACACACCAAAAACCTAACATTTATAATCAAGGTAGAAGGGACCAACTCAAGGAAACACTGATCACCATGATGGTGAAGTTTGTTAGCTGGGAACATTCTTAAAACAAACTTTTGTTAGCTGGGTTGAAACCTGTGACGTTAAAACAACGTCAGGATTTCAACGTTGTTTCAATTTTCAAAATCAAAACAAAAAGTTTATTTTCTCATGGAAGGTTTGGATTTTTAACAGATGAGCTTAAACATATATCTAAATGAGATCAATGATTCACTGTTTTCCGTGGCGTCTTAATGGAAACCAGTAGAATGTCTGTGGTGGTTTTTTCAGCAGGGAAGTCATACTTTTGTGGTTATTTTGATAAAAGTAACTCAAAGATAACGCAAAAGTAGAGAGATTTGAGAATTTGGTGTGTCTAAGTGATACCCTTCGTTTTGAATTACTTAAATCACATTGAACGTGTTGACAATATATGATGAAATCATTTTGGTGGTGGAGTATCCTTTTTTTCAAAATAGGCTAAAATTTTAAAACCATGAGCAAACTACACACAAAGACATCAAGAATCAGTTTATGAATCCCAACAATGGTGACAATCAACAAAAGAAAACTTCATGCATCACATTACTTCATAACATCACAGTACAAAACTCATTCATGACTCCCAGCATGCATTGCAGTTGATCTGTTTATCTGAATTAGTTTGATGATTGTCAACATTGTTGAGGTTTGTATGATGAGTGTTGATGTTGCAGTGTATCAGTAAATTAATATTTTCTGAATTATTTTAACACTTTCACTTCTCATTGGTTTAATCTCATTATTATTTATAGACACCTCCAGTAATTTCTTTTTATTAGGAGCTTCCCAGAATAACTTTTTTTTAAAAACCAACTTCACATTAACTTATATTTCAGCATCTTGTTTTACACCACAAATGATTGTGAGTAAAACTTTACTACAAGCATAGAAAGAGGAGAATTATCTTGAAGAAACTCACGAGTCAAGAGCTCAACTGAATGAAAAACTGATCACAATAATGGTGGTTTAGTTGAAATTTCAATGTAAACTTTACCTGAGAATTTCTACTAAAAGCTACAGACATTTGTGTTTAGCTTTTACATGAAAGCTCCTTTAAAATTGACTCAAATCTTCTGAGTGAAAAAAGTTTTCAGCTTTTGCTAGCTTTTTTCAAGTAAATTTGACTCCTCACTTTTTTCAGTGTAGTAATATATAATGTATTACATTTTGGAGGTAAGTTGCATCTTTTGTGCATTAACATGACATCTGCATCTTTGCCATTCTTTGTTATAAAAGCAGCTTACATAATATGATGCAGGAGCGATACAAGACCTTTTCCCAACCACGGTAAAAAGTTTTGTCTGCGTTCACCCCTCGTCACAGCAAAATGCAAGCACTTCACACCAATGACGGCATACTTTAGAAAACGATAACGATATTGTAGCGCACAGAAATGTGTAATTCATGATGAAGTGCTGTTTTATATTTTTGCTGACGGTAGATTTGAGAGCCCCGAAAAGATGACGGGCAGATAATTAGTTCAACCTTCTGCGGATGTGTTATTCATTGTTCCGAGTTCCAAGTAAACAAAAGTGTTCCTAGAAGTTCTTTGTCTTTTTTCAGACTCTTCAGTATTTTTATTATACATTTAAAACATATTGTGGATGTGACAGATGAACACACAGCCATGCACAGGAGTGACAGCGCTCGTGCTAATCAGAATGAATGGCAGGGAAACATATCAAGTTATTCCTTCTACTAAATAATGTCAGGGGACCTGCGGAAAGATTACGTGCTGATAACTGATGGACAAACACTCCAAAACAAAAACATGAATGTCTCAAAAATAATAAAAATATCAGATTTCCACCAAACAAAGGCATGTCCGAAGGACGTCTTTTCTATAATTGTTGATGACGTTGAAAACACGTCCCCTGAAGAGCCAGCATGAAAGTTTTTACAACGTCTTTTTATGACGTCTTCTGACCGTCTGATATTGAAGTCCAGGTGATCTCTATAATTGCATTGTATCAATATCACTTTTGCACCTGCAATTAATGCTGAAATGTATTAAACCACCATTATTGTGATCAGTGTTTGCTTTAGTTGGCCTCTAAAAACAGTGTTTAAAAGACACCGAATTGATGTTTAACTATTTTGCTCCTCGTGACGTGCAATTCCTGAAATTCAAACTATATGTAATGAGATTTACTCTCAAAAACTCCTCTAAATTAAAAAACATTAGTATTCTCAATAACTACATTTTGTTTATAAATTTTACATTATAATTGTATATTCTACAAAGTAGGTAAGCTGGTTGTGTTGTTTGAAGATTTTAGTTTATTTCGTTCGAAAATGGCAATAATTTTCTTGTTGTGTGTTCGAATTAAGCCTCATGCATTCAAACTTACCTTTATGTGATGAATTCATGTCTTTATCAATAAATTCTGTAGGTTCCTGTAGTACAAACACATATGAGATACTCCTGCCATAAAAATATATTTTTTATTTATAATAATCTGACACACTTGAAAAACAAACAAGGTTGACCAAAATGCTCAACAAAATAAAAAGAGAAAGCGCAAGACTAACAACATACAAAACCCATAAAACAACAAAACCGTAATAAGGCTCTACAACCTATAAAATAAAACTGAAAAAAAAGAGCACTTACCTGATGTTTCTATCAGCTTGTTGTTTGTAGTTATGTGTCCTGCAGCCTAGAAACTAATAATCATGTAATTGTCCACATAACAAAAGCCAGCCTCGCTTACAGTACTTCAATAAAAGTGAAAGAAAAACACACAGGCACACCCATTTCTTTGTCATCCCACTTGAATCCTGTGGGGTTATATTTGACTATATTTGTTTTCGTTTAATAATATTTTGCTTTTGCTTTTCTTTGTGAGTGTGTTTGTAGAAATCTATGCTTAGTGTATATATACACAGCAAAAACTCCAGAGTTAAATGAACTCTGCTGTGAGAATATTTGAGTCCACAGTTTTAGAGAGTTAATGTAACACCAGAGGTGTATAGTACTTGAGTATTTTACTCTCAGGGATCAAGTATCTTTACTTTTGTTTAGTGTTTTTACTTTGGAAATGTTTTACTTCCATACATTATAAAGCATGGCATATATCATACTTTTTACTCAACTGCATTTGAAAACTACATGGCAATTTTTACATTTAAAAAAGTACATTAAAAGTCAAAGTTCTTTCTTACTTTTACTCAAGTACTTTACTCAACAATCATTTGATTGTTGAATCATTAAAAGTAATGTTCTTTTAATGTTTTTAATGTAATGTTTTAGTAATTTTTAATGTCCTTTAAAGTATTTAATGTAAAAACATATCAAAAATTGTTTTATGAAATGTGGTGGATTAAACTAAATATGTATATGCTTTATAATTTTTTTTTTTTAGAATTTTTTTTTTTTTTTTTTTTTTTAGATTTAGATTCAATTTATTGTCATTGCACATGTACAAGGCAACGACATGTGACCTCTGCATTTAACCCATCCAGAGAGTAGTGAACACACGTACACCCGGAGCAGTGGTGAAGTACACTACATTTTCCCAAAAGGAAAAACAGTAAAATATATAAAGATAGTGGATAAATGTACTTGAGTAAAATACTTGAGTACTAAACGCCTCTGATAAACTCGTGCAGAGTGTGGTCCAGAGTTTAGCTCTTACCCTACTCAAACAAATCAAACACACCTGAACAAACTCATCAACATCCTCAAGATCAAGAGAAACTCTGACAGCAAGCAACCATTGAATCTATGTTCAGATGTGCTGATATGTCAATATTAATGGCATTTCATCAATATCACTTTTGCACCTGCAATTAATGTTGAAAAAAAGTTGACATTTCATCACATCACCATTACTGTGATCAGTGTTTGCTTTAGTTGAGCTCTTGACTCATCTTCATTTAGTTCTCTTCTCTTGAAGTGCTTACAGTAGTGTTTCTGTGAGAACACGTGTGCATTTATAAAGAAAGAGATGTTTTACACTAGAGATGGTGCAGTACACTTTTATTGTGAAGATGAGAATAAGATTAATAAATTTGAGAACTATTATTGAGAATACGATATAATCTTGAATCTGATCTTCATGACTGATTTAAATGTTCTGGTTCACTAGTGAGAAGTTACTGTGACCAAATAAACACAAGTGACACACTTAGACATCAACACTCTTCATACACATCTGAACAATGGTGACAATCCCCAATTCATTCAGATAAACGGATCAACTGCAATGCATGCTGGGAGTCATGAATGAGTGTCGTACTAAAATGTTACCCAGCATGCATTGGAGCATGAAGTTTTATTTTGTTGATTGTCACCATTGCTGAGCTTCATACACCGATTCCTCGTGTCTAATTGAGTCAGCAACAAACAAATGTAAGGAATATTTCCTGTAAATGAATGAAAGTCTGACACCTCACCACTGCTTTAATCACACAGAAGTATCACAGAAACTTAAAACACTAATAAAACATCACTCTCATGAGCTACAGTACATATATATAACCTCACAACATCCACCTTCAGCTGATTCTAATGGATCTTGTTTCTCATTACCTCAACAAACATATTTCAGCTCTGTTACAGCAGACAATGAAAACTTGACATTCAAACACGAGAGTCAAGAACTCATCTAAAGCAAACACTGATCACAATAATGGTGGCTGACAACAACACATTGAGGATTCAACAGTTTTTAACATTGATTCAATAGTTTTTATCGCTCTCTTGCTATCAGGGAAGCTACAGACATGTGTGTTTGATTTGTTTGATTAGGGATGAAGAGAAACTCTGGAGGACACCGGCCTCGAGGATTGAGTTTGGGCATCGCTGAGTAAAATACTCAAGTACTATACACCTCTGCTTTCAAGTCACAAGCAAGTCTCAAGTCACATCCAAGTCCTCAAAGAGTTAAAGTTAATGAGATAATTAAGTGAGTAATGAAATGATGATTGAGCATTAGTGATGAACACCTGCTGTTAACAATCAACATCACTGAAGAAAAGAGAAACACAAGAACTACAACTGACTTCAGCCACAGCCTTGGATGACAGCTGGAAGAAAGAAAACAACAACAACAACAACAACAACAACAACATTGCCACATAATTGTGCTCAGTGTTTGCTTTAGTTGAGCTCTTGAGCCGTTCAGTCATTCAAAGAGATTTGCCTCTAAGCAATTACAATATTGTTTCACAGCAAACATTTGTGTGACTCTGAATCAAATCTTAAAGGAGCAGAATAGTTTATGCTTTCCATGAATGAGTGTTTCTGGTTTAAATCTCTCTGGGTTTATTAATTACATTTGGATCTAAATAAATATCTTAAACATAGAGATAAGAAATCCTGATCACGCTTTTACACATGAACATTTATCATATGAAGCTCAACAGTGGTGACAATAATTAGTCATACTGCATTGCATGATGGGAGTTTTTCATTCATTGCAGCATGAATCATTTTGTTGATTGTCACCATGGTTGAGCTTCATATGCTGGTTCTTGATGTCTGTGTGTGTCTAGAAAGTGCTGAAGCTCAAATTTTTTATATGCGTTACATTGATTTAAAATTCATTTACTGATTTTAATAAGGTTTGAAGAGCATGTTTACTGACTTATTCATTTACCAAGATCTTTTCTGCAGTGATTGTGTTTATTAACAGCAGATGTTCATCACTAATGACTCAATCATCACTATAATAATAATGAAACTCAAAACAAATTCTGTCAAACAGGAGCACAGAAAGATGTTGGTTTTAGGATAAATCTGGGCCAGAATTGAAATGAACTGTTGATTATATTTGGGTCAGTTCTGCTTCATTTGTTTTGTTTTTGACTGACATGTGGCATTGCTTTGGCTTGCTTGTGGCCCAAACCTGGCAAACAGGAGCAGACCACCCAAGTGCCATCATTCCACGCGTTATGTGGGCCAGATGAGGCGGTATGGGGAGTAAGGTGTGGGCCGGATTTGGGCCGCAACGATTTGCTGGTTTGGTTGCTATCTGGGTTAGAGGTTTTTCATGTGTTTGAATACATTTAAAAAATATATATTTAATGTTTTAAGAATGATACCATCATGGTGATCAGTGATTCCTTGAGTTGGGATCTTGACCTTTGACTATTATTTTGCTTGACCTGTTGAAAGCGTGTGCTTTTAAAGTGCACTTGTTATGGCAGTGCAAATGAGAACTTAACCAAATGGTGTGGCCGCAAATATTTGCTATCTGGGTTTGGTACAGGAAGGAATCTTTCCAAGTGCCAAAAAGTTTGTTTGCTTGAGATATGGTGGTTTTTCTATTACAGTATTAAGATTTCTTGTATAAAATAATAAATTTAAGTTAGTAATAGACTTCATGCATTTCTTGTGATATAACAAAGGCAATGGGCCTAATAGGTTGCTCACCAAGCAGCACCATTGAGCACATGCACAGCATCATGCAAGTAGCACATACAACTGGAGACAATTGTCACAAACACTGGTGTGTTAGCATCGCTTTTTTAAATGCCGTGGCTTCTTGTATCATCTGGTTTGGCCACAGTGTTAGAAGGGAAGGAATTGATTTATTATTATTATTTACGGAGTTATATGTGTGTTTTGCTTCTTTCATTTAATGTGTTTCTGACTTTTTCTTCCAAAAGTTTTGAACAAGATAAATTCACCTCAGAACCTTTTGTGTCTGATCATTTTTAGGAAAATTCTACCTTCTCTGAATGATATTGAAAGTTGAATTATTCTTTTGGAACCGTACGTCAATTTTATTATGTCACAATTTGCATTTACTCCATTTTATTGTGTAACTTTTAAGCAATAAAATTGATTCACATTTACTCATTTCTAATAAGAATTAATAATTTCTAATTTAATTAGAAAAATTGCTTGTAATCTGTTGCCATAATCTTATTGAGTAGATCTAAGGTAATACTTTTTACAGTGCATGAAACTGAAAGCAGACTAATAGAGTATGTTACTGGAAGAGCTGTGGTTTACAGGAAAAGACACAATAACCAGAGGCGTATCTGTTTATCTCAGCTTAATTTGTTTTTTTTTTTTGCCTAGGAATAAGGAGGAGGAGCTCTTCATCTTATTTATACAGATCACATTCAGAGAAATATTACAGTCTCATCTGTGAACGTTAGCTTGTCGTCACACAACTCTGAGATTACAAGTAAGTTTCTTCAAGTCTTTTCTATCTAAAATGATCATTATTAATGCTTAATGTATTTTATTATTTATAATGTTGATAATAAATACAGTAAACAGGCTTGATACCACATGCCGACTATTAAGATCCTGAAAAATACCCTGAAACAAAGACAGAGCCATTGTAGTGCTTGTTGTCCTGTTAAATACGTGACTGTCATCTAAGGAACATATTTGCTGATCACCACCACATATCAATGTTGTTGCTTGTTAAATGCCATTAACATTGACAAATCAACACATTTTAACATTGATTCAATGATTGCTTGCTGTCAGGGTGTTGATGAACTTGTTCAGGTGTGCCACTTTTATAAAAATGCCTTAGAAGAACACATTACTGGTGTGCATCTCGGAACAAAACAATGGCACTGATATATTTTAAGACATTTCTGGGCAAGTTATATTTCGGTAAAACAGGTCACACATTCATTTTAGTCTGGGACTAGTCTTAAGCCTTGTCTGTGAAACTTTAAAGACCTTAAAGTCACCATGCAAAATTCCAAGTGTTTTACACAGTGTTGCAATGATTATTATAAATGATTTATCCGTGCACACCATTATTATTATTTTTTTCATTTGCACTTGTAATCTAAAAGAAGTCAATCGCAACTTGCGTTTCATGGTGAATTTAAGCCCTGGGAAACCGCCCCAATTGTTTATCGTTCAAAAGCCTTTGAATAAATAAGAGCGTGCACTCAACGCTATGCAATGTTATCAAGATAACAGAATAATCAAATGCTGCAACAATTGCGTTAGACATTTTTAACATGTTAACCTAAAAACAAAGAACTGCATTGTTTTTGAAAGCACAAATTTTAACGACATGTTTTTATATTCTGTAAAAACAGTATACTAAAACACATTTGTTGAAGCAATAAGTGACTCAATAAAACCAAGAGTCAAGAGTCCAACTAAAGCAAACACTGATCACAGTAAAGGCTTGTCCACGCCGGGATGACAATCGTGCGCATTTATCACTGACGTTTAACGCCTCGTGAGTCATGACTTAACAAAGGGCGCCAATGTGAGTGTGCACACCAACGCGCAAAAACGGCAGACGTAAAAGCGTCAGACGTAAAAGGTGACAAACAACAAAAGAAAACCATACCATACTATATTTGTTTCTTATTGCTGCTATGTGGAAAACGCGGACGGCAGCACGGAATGCAGACATAAAACGGAAAAGTAGATAATTATCTAAAGCTACATCCCCCTAAGAAATGTTTTGTTCTCAGAACGTCCCTGCTGGTGTCGAAAACATTCCCAGAATGGTCCGATATGGTCACGATGTGGAGTTTTTAAAGGGTGTGGGGACGGTATTTGGTGAACTTTCACAGAACATTCATGATGTTCTCTGAACTTATAGGGGACCCCCAGACAGCAAGCTAACAGGTATCAATGTTAAAAATTGTTGATTTGTCAATGATAATGACATTGAATCAATATCACTTTTGCACCTGCAAGTAATGTTGAAAAAAAATGTGACATTTCATGAAACCACCATTATTGTGGACCCGATAAGAATTCTTGGGGCGCATGAATAATATTGGTATAAAAGACGGTAGCAGTTGGTTACTCTGATGTATTTTGGACGGGTGGATCGGAGGGCACTCCCAACATGTACAACAGTGTATACGAGTTTTACTCATTCTAACTAACCACATGTAAAGCCTGATCTGAACACTGTATTATGCATGTGCTGTGCGCATGGACCAGTTCTTTCTGCATAATGGCCCGGTTTCACAGACACGGCTTAGCTTAAGCCAGGACTATGCCTTAGTTGAATTAAGATATTTATGTCGCTTTTATAAAAATGCCATAGAAGAATACATTACTGGTGTGCATCTTGAGACAAAACAATGGCAATGATATATTTTAAGATATTTCTGGGCAAGTTATATTCAGTTAAGACGGTCACACGTTCATTTTAGTCTGGGACTAGCCTTAAGCCTTGTCTGTGAAACCGGGCCTATGAGTTTAATTTGCACGCGCCATATGTCTGTCCGGGCAGGTTCAACAAGTGCTCGTTTTCCTGATATCATTGTAATTATAAATTATAGAGTGCTGTCTTGACGGCCTCTAAACCCAGGTAAAGTTGCTTGTGAATATGGCTAGCTATCCTGTATTTGCTCGGCTTGTTGTTACAGTGTGATAGAGCCTGGAAGCGTGTCCTACTTTTAAGTGCGTGAAAGTTGGCAACCCTGCTAATATAGTAACAAAATAAGAAAGTAATTTAAGTACAAACACTAAAACAATACAATACAGAAAACCGCAAGCAGATTGCTCTCTGATCCCCTGCACTGTCTTCAGTATCTACTTCCTGGTCAGGGAGCTGTCAATTCAAATCTCACTAACAATGAGAGTAAAGTGGCCATAAGTCCTGCCCACATGTGAGGTTTGTGCCAGAAAGGCGAACTAAAATTTGTGAAGCGTAAACAAAAACTCGAAAAGCGCAAATGAAAAATCTAGAGGCAAATTCAAAACTATTATTTGCAAAGACGAAACTTAGAAAATTGTTAAGAAAAATATCCGTTTATTTGAAAATCATGTCACATTCTTGCAATTGAGTTTATTGTTTTCATTATCAAAGTGTTTTTTTTTTCTTTCTCATTGTATATATATATATATATATATAATTTTTTTTTTTAAGTTTGCGTTCATTGAGCAGACACCTGATGCTAGGCGCTTTAGTGATGGGGAGGGGCCGCATGCTCGGAAGCTCCGTTTCATCATCGATTCCATGTTTTACACAACCCAAAAAAAACTGAACAGAGAATTGGTGAAAAACTGTTTAACTCCACAATTCAATACTACATACTTCTGAGTCTTTGTAATGTCTTTCAGCAATACATTTCTAACATCTATAATGTGTTTAGCAACAATTTTCAGAATTCACTTTACCCAGTTTACTCAGTTCCGTTTAGTTCATCATACATTAAGTATTTGAGTAGAGATAACATATTTCTGTTGTGTGAAACCACTGTCCATAATTTAATAAGTTAATTTAAAGTATAATTTTGTGTATGTGCTTAGTGTGAGTCTCTGTGAGAGCTCCCTCAGCTGATTTCACCAGAGGAGAAACCAAGTCATTCCTTTCAAGTCACAAGCAATTCTCAAAGAGTTAAAGTTAATGAGATAATAAAGTGAGTAATTAAATGATAACTGTGCATTAGTGATGAACACCTGCTCTTAACAATCAACATTACTGAAGAAAACAGAAACGAATTCCAAAATTTAAACATCTAGAGTTGAGAGCCCAACTCAAGGAAACACTGATCATCATGATGGTGAGTTTTAACTAAATAAAACAAATATTAAGCGTTAACCCGCCCATGGGCCCCCGAGCTAACAGGGGCCTCCAAAAGCAAGGGGTGGACTTAACCAATAAGCCGTGTCAGCAGCCACATAGAGCCCCAAGTAATCATCCAAATAGCCACAATAGAGGCGCTGTTTCGTTACCAGCGCAGTGAGATGCTGAAGAGTTCAGTAAAATAGCTATAGCTATTAGGAGCTGTATTAGCTGTGTTTCACGGCTGTTCAGATGTTTTACATTCAATTTTTTGAAAAGGTGTTCTAAATTAACTTGCTTTACATCTTTGTAATATTTTTAGCTGTGAAGTTGGCTCGTTGAATCAGCGTTATTCTGTACACAGCGAGTTCGCCAGTATGAACGCACATTGCGATCAGAAAGACTGATGACTCCTTTGAACCAATTCATTTACACATAATGTAAGAGATCAGTGAATCGTTCAAAGCTCAGTGAACTACAAGGGAACGTATCGTGTGAATGAGCTTTGCTCCTTTAGTTAAACTGGTTACTTATGGGCTAAAAAGTCTAATAAATAAGGCTCATATTATAATTTTCAACTTTTCTGTTTGATTGAATAAATTTAATGCTTTATATAAGCGTGTTGCACAACCCCCACCTCATTTTTAGCCAGGAAAAACCCTGCAGATGTATTCTATGTGTTTTCCTATGTTTTCATTTGGGAATTTATCTGTGTTTATTAAGCTTAGTTTTCCCTGTCACTTTGACTGGGGGTGAAAAGTTTTGTGCTTTGAGGAGGAAGAAAAATAAGGGTTGCAGTAAAGTAAAATGGCGCATAGTTGGGGCCCCCATACATGGATTTGCCTAGGGCCCCCAAATCACTAAATCTGCCCCTGGATATGCGCTGCATGAGACAAATAAGTATATAGCCAAAATCACATATCTGCTCTTCCACATAAATGTATGGAGAATTTTTCAGACAATGTCGCATTTATAAATCAGGATTTTAGCAGCCGTTAAAGTAACAGCTGGCTGGATTAAACAGGAGATGTTATTGGGTCATGTTAAGTAACTATTTTATCCCAGTTTTATGTCTGACAATAGAACAGATAATATTTGAAAATAGCATTCAGTTGTGTTAAAATACAATATAATGTGATAGATCAGACAGTAGAAGCGAAGCAGATTTCAAGTGCCAACACTAGACCAAACACACGTGATGACGTCACAAAAATGCTAATTAGTGCGTGACGTCATCAGCACCACAGTCTCTCAAAATCCTGTGGGAAACACGACATACCAGTAGACGCTGTTGTTTCCATTAAAACAAAAACGATTCCCAAAATAACCACTAATGCCATTAAAAAAAAAAAAATTCTACAGGGGTAGCCTACCATATTGAATTGACCCTTCGTCTCAGCCAAAGCGATCCCACTGCACTAAAGAATATTTATCATGAAATATCATTTCTGGGAAAAAAATGACGTGTACTTTCAGCCAAAAGGAATAAGAAAGTTTGCAATATGCATTCGCTTAATAGGACTAGGAGTTATAATCCCACTATTTCAGCACAATTTAATTGCCCAATAGGACATTTCCCACGCCGTATGCATGACAGGGGGGAAGCAGTCAAGAATAGAGGAGGTCTGTGGTTTCACTGGGTTATAGAATAGAATTAATATAACGCCTGATAATTATCTCATCACATGGAAACAGTGAAGAGTTGCTTACTGCACAGCTCTAACAGAAATCTAACACAGGGGTCAAGGGTCAAGAGCCCAACTAAAGCAAACACTGATCTCTCTGCTTTACAACAGCACATGCATTGATACAGAGAGAAATCTAACACAGAGGTCAAGGGTCAAGAGCCCAACTAAAGCAAACACTGATCTCTCTGCTTTACAACAGCACATGCATTGATACAGAGAGAAATCTAACACAGGGGTCAAGGGTCAAGAGCTCAACTAAAGCAAACACTGATCTCTCTGCTTNGCAGTGTTGGGTGTAACTAGTTACTAAGTAATTAGTTACTGTAATTTAATTACTTTTCCCTTGAAAAAGTAAAGTAAGGGATTACTCTTATTTTTTCTGTAATTTAATTACAGTTACTTCTGATGTAATTAAACTAAATACTTTGTGTAATATGTGTGTGTGCAGAAGAGGAATTTACATCAAAATTCAAAGTCTAACTTTAAAATCCGTGCTTTAGTGTATAATTCTCACATTTGTAATTAATAATAATACTTTACGTAGTTTTATATGATTTATTTGAATGAATTAAAAGAGCCGTTTCATGTCTATCCTTGAATCACTTAACTCATCAAGGTTGATGTAGGATATAGAACGTAATTAGTAATAAGTAATTAAATACTTTTTGAAGAGAGTAACTTGCACAGTGATCTAATTACATTATAGAATGTGTAATTAGTAACTAGTAATTAATTACTTTTTCAGAGTAACTTACCCAACACTGTCCAGGACCTACTTTAGACACCCCTGAAAAAGCGACTCTGGTGATGCCTCACTGCCTCACAGTGGCTTAATGGAAACGGAATAGTGAACTGAAATGTTCTGCGACGGTCCAAACGTCAAACAGAGCTCACGGTTGAGTTTGAATAATAGCATAAGAATAAATAGCACAAATATCGGTTGAAAAAGACAAAGTAGTCAACATTTTAAACACTTCTTATAGGGCCTTCACACAGTTAAAGGGATAGTTCACCCAAACATGAAAATTCCAAACCTGTGGGGAAAAAAAATATTTTTTTCTGTTATTCACAAGAGAGGATATTTTGAAGAATGTTTGTAACCAAACAGTTCTGGGGCACCATTGACTACTATAGTATAACAAAAATGACTGTGGTAGTCAATGGTGCCCCAGAACGTTTTGTTTTCCCGCATTCTTCTAAATATTTTATTTTGTGTTTAACAAAATAAAAGTTTATTAATGCAGGTTTGGAACGACTTGAGGGTGAATAACTGATGACAGAAGTTTCATTTTTGGGTGAACTATCACTTTAATTAACGAAATATTGATTCGTTATTATTCTGTAGCCGATGTGCCGATGGGTTTAAATTGATCCAAATTCTTGTGACAAATACTGAATAGAACAGCTAAACTCTGTTCACCATATTGTAAAAAGTCTTATTGCATTTTGGGATGGATGTGATGCTGTTTGAGACTTCGGTCAAATGAGATTTCTTATAAGGCAGCATTATTTTTGTATTATTTTAATGTCTTGTTAGGGAGCTCAGTAAAGCTCGGAGCAGAACAGGTCCCAGATATGTCAAAGTCTGGGAATATTCATTGAAATGTCTCAGTAGCTTGCTATTTATTTGAGGGGTGTCTAAAAGATCTGCACAAATGATCAAATGAAGACAACAAAGCCGTTTATGATCGATGCTGTGAGACTGGTTTCCATCTAAAAATACTCATTAAATACTATTCGATTTATCTATGTCAGGTGTGGGAGCAATGACGTGGTCTCCTCTGGCATGCGGACTCATCACAGGGAAATACAGCGACGGCGTTCCCGACTGTTCGCGGGCCTCAATGAAAGTGAGTTTTAAGAGTTTGTGAACACCTGTCACCATTTCGTCCGCGTGCACTCATGTGACTAACATGAGTGTGCGTGTGTGTCAGGGATATCAGTGGCTGAAGGAGCGAGTACACAGTGAAGAAGGACGCAGACAACTGGCCAAAATTAAAGAGCTCCATCTGGTGGCCGACAGGTTGGGCTGCACAGCTGCGCAGCTTGCGATCGGTAAGACACAACGCAACCCGACATGCTTTGCGGTCCCTCAAGAGGACACTTACAAGGATTTTACGCACAGATACACGGAAGGTCGTCACAGCTTTCAGTAGTAATAGCTGTTTGGCAGTGGAAACTTTGTTAACGCCTGTGAATGGGACTCACTTGTCACCTGCTCCAGATGCCCACAAATCAATTAACACCATGCTGAACTGCATACGGAGCAGAAGTGTGTGGACGTCAGAGAGATTTCTGCTCTTATACAAGCATTTCGCCCGCTGTGTAAAATTGCAGACCACATATTTGGAGGGCTTTAAGACCCGGCGGAACTCTCCCCTGATAGCGCACGTACATCTGGCAGACATCTATTTGATAGACATCTGGCAGATGCTGTTTGCTCATCTGCCCTACATCTCTGAGACGTCTGCACGTCATATAGACCTCTGGAAGATGTCTGGAAGATGTGTATGATTTAGACTGGATGTACAACAGCTCTTTCGAAGATGTTTTTACACAGCGGATGTTTTCCAGATCTCCTTATCTTACAGATGTACCTGTGCTATCTGGGTCTGGTTGCTTCTGCAGTGAACTGAACCAACGCAAAAGCAAATCATCGTTTATTTCGCCAATAAACGCTTTCATCGGACGCACATTCACACTCATTTCCCTGCCTTTCAGCAAGGATTGTTGGGCATCACCTAATTAATATTCATGAGCCGATGAAGGTTCAAGTTCTCAAAGGTTCTTTATAAATAAAGCTTCATTTACCCCCTTGCACATTAATGTGAAAATCTCTCATTCAGCCTGGTGTTTACGTAGCGAGGGGGTCAGTTCAGTACTTCTTGGTGTTTCCAACACAGACCAACTTCTTGAGAACCTTGGAGCCCTGCGGGTAACAAACACACACACATATAAACATATATAGTCATACACACACACACTTAGATGAACACACATATATGCACTTAAAGACTCACAACATAATGTTCACTATTGTCACTAATGTTCATTATTGTCATGTTCACCACAGATTCTGTCCCAAATGACTCCTCAGACCGTAGGCGAGATAGATGCACTCCTGGGCAACAAGCCTCACTCCAAGAAAGAGTCACGTGCGTGAGAGAACGAGACGATTGCCGAAATACTTTCAGCCGGACAAAGAAAAGGAAAGCGAAAGGGGGAAACGACTGAACGCGGCGTCCCATCGCTTCTCTGCTCTCCCGTATATTACAACGCCTGCATGCCTTCTGCAACCTGCTTTCTGCCCATACCGCACCGCTCTCTGTAACCCAACTCAAATATCCAAACATACCTACAAACAAAACGTGCAAACTGCCGTCGGCCACCTCGCAGAAATGCGAGGAACGAGATCTTTCTTTACTTGGAGACACCAAAGTTTTTGTCTTCCAGGAGGAAGTCTTGCAGAAAGAGGAAATATAGGAGGCGAATGACGACTTCATGACCTCTCTCGCCCCTTTCCCTCACCAGTGGACGAGCTGTTATGAGAGAGCGTGTGTTAACTTAGGCATGAACGAGTGTTTGTACGTGTGCATGCAGTGACACTTCAAATCGAACCTCGATGTCCGGCGTGCACCTCAAAAACCAGACGCCACGTCTCACGGTGTGGACAGCGCAATAGCCGCTTGACGTTGCCAGATGTTTACGAAAGCTGCTTGTCGCATTTGTTGGGACGTGCGCTGTCTGTCGAGGTGCAGAAGAGCATGGCGGACTCTCCGGCGTGTGACAGGAACACGCAGCGACTGCAGATGGCTGGTTGGACACATCACAAGTCTTCCTCCGTTTCCCTCCTTTCCATCTCTCCTTGTGTTTACAATGGTGCACCTGTCCCTTTAAGAGAATCTGTGCAGTTGTAGGAGGGGTGTGTGTGTGTGTGTGTGTGTGTGTGTGTGTGTGTGTGTGTGTGTGCGTGTGTGTGCGTGCGTGCGTGTGTGTGTGTGTGTGTGTGTGTGTGTGTGCGTGCGTGCGTGCGTGCGTGTGTGTATATGTGTGTGTGGTGCCTCACAAACGTGTTCATAGCTAATTCCTTATTTACCAAAAAATGACTGAAACTCATCATTTGAATGTGACATTGTTATACAGTGACCTGAAAATGTATTTGGGCGCTTAAGCCACACATCACATCTTATGGTTTTTATTGTATTTGACCAAAGAATCCCAATTTTATTAAATTGTTACATTGTTACAATAGACGTTTGTTAGATTTGAAATGAATAATGACAGATATATTGTGAGAAAAGGCTCCGCATGATTTGACATCTCGCTTGAAAGTCCTGGTACATTTTAAGGCCACTCTGTGTGAAAATGAACAGAAATATAAAGGATACCTAAATATTAACATCCCATACTTTGTCATTTTAGAGACTTTTGTGGTAATGATATAATTTGGTCTTTTGGCATATAACTATGAGAACACTGCAGATGGGATTTTGGCCCATTTTTGTAGGCATACTTGCTCGAGGTCATACTTTGGCAAAGGGATTGCGGTTTTTGTTATTTTATTATAGTTTATTAAAAATTTAATTAAATTGATTTATATAGCAATGTAAACAGATAAATAATAAAATGACAAACTGCATAAGAAATTAAACTAAAAAATAACATGAAATATAAAAATTAAAGCTAATTCAAAATACATATATATTTCGACATATACAAAACTAAAATAAAACTGACAACAAAACTATTATAAGTCTGGTAACTTGTAACTGCAGACTAGTGTTCATGTGGACAGTTCAGGTCACTAACAGTCTTGTTCGCAATCTTTTCCTTATTTTCTGACATCGCTATACAATCTAATCAATAAGGATGCCAAAAGGTTTAAAAAAGGCAAAAAACAGTAGGCCTACACTGTAAAAAAAATTCTGTAAAAAAAAAAAAAAATTCTGTAAGCTGGAGAAATCGAAATATACATTAAAATATTTTTTTCCTGTAAATTACAGGATATAAGGATATATATGAAATTGTTTTTCTTGTAAATTTGTTGTATTTTTCCTGTAATTTTACGTTTTTTGACCGTATTTCAAAGATAATTAAAAAACAAAAAAATTGACATTTTACGTGGAAATCTGTAAAAAAAAGAAAGAAAATTTCTGTAAAATTACGTTTTGTTTTTTTACAGTTTATGTTTTGCATAAAACAATTTCACATGTAATCATTTATAATTGCAGCGCTTAAAAAGAAATAAAACTACATTTAAATGTTGAATATGTAAATCATTGAAATAAGAGAACCGGGTGTGAATACTTTTGCGAGGCATCATACATGTATGTTTGCGTGCGTGTGGAGCATGGCTTCTGTGGTCAGCGTCCTTTGCACTAAGTGGACAGTGTCATAATTTTATGATCATAGTTCACAAGTAGTCATGACGGTTAACATGACCAGAGAACTGTGCTAGTATTGATGTGTGTTTGACACACACACGCTGCGTCAGTGACAATGAAAAGCGAAGCACTTCACTAGTTTGTGTGTTTGTGTCGTTTCATGATTTCGAACAGGCACAGATGAGACTCCTGCACATTGGCTGGATTAAATTAATATTTACTGTCTATTTCATTTGGCCAACATTGTATATGTGCAGTGCCATACAACAAGGCTGTCCAATCCAACTCATGTTACACGTGTTACAGACAAGCACCGGCCTAGACTTTGTTCAGACAGGCAGAAAAAATCTGTGGTCTGTTTAGTTAAATCGTAATAAGATAACGTAAAATGATTCACTGGGTATTTACTTCACTGTCAAAACAAATAGATTTTATGACTTACAAAAAGATGTGCAGAAAGTTAACAAAAACAAATCAGATTTGAGTGCCGTTCGAACAAAGATTAGGACTTTGTTTGGGACAAGATTAGGAGAAAAAATGAACACAAAAACTTTCAGCACAGTAAACAGGTATAGACATTATCTGACCCTTCATTTATAAAAAATAATTTAAATTCTTTGAGTTCAAGTTAATGCCATCTAAATGTTTGACGTGGATTTTAGATAGAAATTGTCCTAAGACCAGTTTTTTAAGAGATAAAGGTTTAATGGTCAAACTGGGCCACTTTTACACGGGGTAACANTAACAACATATTTTCACAGCATGTATTACTCTCTGTTAAATAAATATATATACTTTTGTATTTAGGATGTATTAGTATGTATTTCATATGTATATATATCAGAGGTGGGTGTAAGTCAAGTCTCAAGTCAAATCAAGTCAGTGGTTTACCTCAGGGGTTCTCAATCCTGATCCTCAGGAACCCCCTGACAGAATGTTTTAGATGTGTCTCTATATAAAACACCTGATTCAACTCATATCTGCTAGTTAACTTAGATAGTCAAGAGAGCAGATGAAAACCACTGAATTCAATGTTCATAATAGGATGATGTGTCAATGCTTGAATGGAGTTAAACCTCAATATCACTGTTTGCGCCTGAAATGAATGTTGAAAAGGATGTAGATTTTCAACAAACCACATTATATGTGATCAGATGTTTGCTTTAGTTGTGGGACCTTGACTCTTGAACTTATAATTCTTGCCTGTTATAACAATTTAACATACATTTGTTTAAAACAATGAAGAAAGAATCAACTGACAGTAGTTTGTAGTAAATTTCTCAGTATTTAGTGTTGTTTTTTAACTGCTGTGATGATTTCTTTAGACATGATAAACTTGCTGCCTCAATTATGATTTAAAAGAAATTTATTACCAAAGTCAGGGGATCAAGGTCCCAACTAAAGCAAATCTGAACACAATAATGGTAGGTTTGTTACCAATCTCAACATCTTTTTCAATATTCAATTTCAGGTGCAACAGTGATATTGATTTAACTCCATTAGCATTGACACATCATCCATTATGAACATTGATTCAGTGGTTTTCATCTGCTCTCTTGCTATCTAAGGTAACTAGCAGATGAGTTGAATCAGGTGTTTTATATAGAGACACATCTAAAACATTCTGTCAGGGGGTTCCTGAGGATCAGGATTGAGAACCCCTGAGGTAAACCACTGACTTGATTTGACTTGAAATTTGACTTGCTCCCACCTCTGATATATATATATATACACATATACATATACATACGCACATGCACACGTATACTGAGTTTGATTCCCAAAATTGCTTTTGCAGATGTTAGTTATGCAATAGACTGTAGACCAGCCCAAAGTTTACGAGTATTGCAGTGCACAATGTAGTTTGAACCACCTGGTGAATTATTGCTGTCTTTGGGAGTAGCTAGTTTACTCAAATCAATTTGCCACAAGATTTTGTTCCTTATGGTTTATCTTTGGTGCTTATGTGTGGAAAGATTTGAGTGATTTGTGGACTTAAGATAGGGAAGAACTAGGCTATACCATATCAACAAAATGCGGAACTACTGAGAAGTACTTAAATATGCCTTTTTCTAATTTTATGTATGTTTCACCTTTTTTTAGAGCTTGACATACATAGACTGTTATAAAGTTTACCATCTGCATCTCGTCCATTCTGTGCATAAATTTGAATTCAATCTTTCATTCAAAACTTGTTGATTGTGTTTTAGGTTTGCCTGCATAACTAAAATTGCTAAAGCAATGGGTGAGTGCTGTTAAACATTTGTGTAGCTATAATGATGAATTTAAATGTAAGTTTACACTCTAAAACAGTTGTGTTAAACACAACACATTGTGTGTACTGTACATAAATGTGTTGTCCTTAACTGAACACATCTCTGTGTTTTTCCTTGGGACAACACGTTTTGTGTTTGCAACACAAGCTTCTGTTAAAAATCATCAACTGTTTAAAAATAACATAATGTGTTAAATAGGATAACACAAACAATGTGTTAAAATCAACACATTTTAAGATTGTAGAAGAAGTATGCTCATCTAATCTAATCATTACCAAGATATAAAAGTAATCTCCCACAGTCAACAGTTTGATGTCACAGTGATGTCATCTTTCAGAATACTCACGATGAGGTCAGAATGTAAACTCACTGTGTGCTCAAACTGTGATCTAACTCTTGTACTGTGAGTTTAGAGGTTTAGATGTGATGGTGAAGTCATGTGAAGTCATCATTATGTTGAAGAGTGTTTGACTTAGTTGAGCTCTTGACTCTACAGTGTTTGACTTCTATCACCTTTTTGAGTTTAGTATGCAGATTCTTGATGTCTGTATGTTTCCCAACAATCTCTTAAAAACATTATAGCATATAATGGTTTAAGAAATTCTTCCAAAATTTTCACTGCTCGGTCTCAAACAGTAAAGTTTTGAAGAAGTGAAAACCAGACAAACAATTAAACATGAGATCAATAAATCACTTGCTCCAGTTAGCCAGCATTCTCAGATCTCAGATATGTTTTGCTATATCAATTGTGATCATAAAGAAAGTACCATAATGGTGACTAAATCAAATAAATTGAGCTCACATATTACTCACACTGTCACAATATGAGAACGTGACATCACTGTGATCATCACGTGACCTCACGTGTTGACTGGGAGTTCCTCTGACAGTCCTCCTGTGTTTTTGCCTTGGGAGAAATCGGACAGCAAGCCAAATCTGCTAATTTACATTACGATTTTATGGGCATGCTAATTTGTGAAGAAATAACAGTAAACTTTTTCTAAATGTAAATGTAGTGTGATGTATTTTATAATCTCTTCACAGGAGATTTACGGATTGTGCTGTTGGGTAAAACTGGATCAGGAAAGAGTGCTGCAGGAAATACTATTCTGGGTAAAGAGGAATTTGTAGCAAAATTTTCTTCAAAATCTGTGACCAGTAACTGCCAAGCATTTGATGGCGAGGTAAATGGCCAAAAAGTCAGAGTGATAGACACACCAGGACTCTGGGATACAGAAACAAATGCAGACCAGAATAAAAGTCAAATAGAGAAGTTATTCAATGATTCTGGTGATGGTCTTGTGATTCTGCTGGTGATCAGATTGGGTGTCAGACTCACACAAGAAGAGCTGAACACTATCAAGTGGATCAAGGAGAACTTTGGAAAGGAAGTCACAAAATACACCATTGTGCTCTTCACGCATGGAGATGAACTACCACAAACTGTGAAAATAGAAGATTATATTAATGAGGACAAAAATTTAAAGGCACTGGTTGAACAGTGTACGAGACGGTATCACGTTTTTCATAACAATATCAGACATCCACATCAGGTGACTGAGCTTCTGGGAAAGATAAATGAATTGAAGAAAAAGCAGGAGCAAGGTTATAATAAGCAGCACTATGATGATGCTCAGGAAAAACTTGCTCGCAAAAAAGGTCTTATTGGTGCCTCAATAGGAGGAGCAGGGGGAGCAGTAGGAGGTGGAGTAGTGGGAGGGGTAGCAGCTAAGACGGGTGCTGTTGCTGCTACCGTAGCAATTGGAGCAGCAGGAGGTGCAGCAGTAGGAGCAGTGATTATTGGTGGAGGAGCATATTTACTGGCAAAACGTTGCTCTGAAAAGAACAATAAAAAGCAAAAGTAAAATGTTAAAAATGTATCAAATGTTTTTGTTCCAGTCCATCATTGACTGTATCAAGGAAAAATAATTGATCTAGCATTTAAAATACAGACCCAGACAGCAAGCTACTGTAATGGGTACAAACCATTGAATCAATGTTAAAAATGTGTTGATTTGTCAATGTTAATTGCATTGAAGTAATATCACTTTTTCACCTGCTAGTAATGTTGAACAAAAGTTGACATTTCATCAAACCACCATTACTGTGATCAGAGTTTGATTTAGTTGAGCTCTTGACTCTTGACTTTCGCATTTAGTTAATTTTCTTTCAGTGCTTACAATGTTGTTTAATAAAAACTCTTATTATGTAATCATTATATAATGATGAAGCCTAATAAACGAGATTTTTTATTCATATAAATTTGAGATTGTTTGCTTCGATAATGTTAGCTGTGGTAGACAAAAAACTATTTGCATTAAATAAACAAGAGTTTAAGCTTTTTGAGACTGGACTTAAAAATGGCTACTGTTGGTGAACATCTGATGTCTTCTACTCTCTAAGAAAAAATGGTGCTAAATAGCGCTAAAAGTGGTTCTTTGGCTCGTAATCATAGGGAAACCGTTTTTAGGGATATATAGCACCTATTTTTAAGGTGCTATACAGCACCTTCATCAAATGGTGCTTTGTAGAACCCTAAGAGGTACCATGTAGCACTTTATTGCTTTAGAAAAAATGGTGCTCAATACCCAGCAAGCAAAAATGTGTTCCTTAGACGTTCATTAGACGTTTCTTAGACCACTCCAGTCCACGTGTCTTCCCACCCTGTATGTTTTGGATGTCTCCCTAAATAAGACATGAACAAGTTAATGAGTTAAATCAGGTTGAGTTGAGGAATCAATCATCACTTCATTATCTCATGAATGATGAACACCTGCTGATAACAAACACAATCACTGAAATAAACCCTGAACAATAAGAAGTCACCCTAATAGTGTTTAGTGTTTCCTTTAGTTGGGCTCTTATCCTAGATTTTATCTTCTATTTATTTTTGGTTAGCTGTAATAATGTGTTAATAATGCACATTTATAACAGCAAAACAGATCCAAATGTTATTGTTCTCTTACTAATGTGTAGCTTTCTTAAAAGCTATTACTAGACAGCTGTGACACATAATTAAAATAAGAAAACATTGAGAAGTCCCCTATAATCATCACAGATTTGATGATTATAGGAAGTAGGCCAGTTTTGTAGCCATTAAGTTTAACGTTTAAACAAACAGTGCTCAATTAAGTTTTTGTGTCAATGACGGGTTTATCACACTGAATAAAAAATGAACAGCTAAGAGATTCTTTAGTGCCTCTGTCACTACCATGCCGTTAGTCACCATTCATATTGACGCCATCCATTCTGATGATGGCTCTTCACAACAGGGGTTTTCTTCACAATAATTATTTCTGTTGTTAGCTTTGCTGAATCCTGTAAGTTGGACAAATATTTAACATCCACTGAGTAATTGAGAATACAATAAAAGCCTCATTGAGATCATTTACCAAGTCAACACTCTGTGATTCAGTCAACCCCATTTTATCCCAAACCTGTATGACACAAGACACCCAAAGATGTCTCAGTCCTTTTTCACTTTCCTTGTATCCTTCTTACCATAAAATTGAAGTTAATGTTGACTGTGCTTATCAATTCCTTAATATTCCCAAACATACTTATCATAGAAGAGTGAGGATCATAGAATGAAGAATGAAGTCATACAGTTTGGAACAACGGGAGGATAAGAGATTTTCTTTGTTTTGTCATAGGGAAAAAACCTTAACTTCCTTCAACAGGTTGTAACATGAGAACTGCATAGTATTCCCAGCCAGCAAAGACACATGGGGTCCAGATGGGTTTGATGTGGGCTGTCTTCTGGGTCTCAGCTGGTTTTGTCCGCGGGTTCCATGTAGGCCCCACATGGGTTAGCCCAGATGACATCAACACTGCTTAGTGTGCATACTACAGACTGATAAATGTGACACTGAATGTTGGAGTGAATGAGATAATGAAGTGATAACAAGCAGAATCACTGATGGACACAGAAACAACAAGAACACAAAGAAATAAAACACAACAACTACAACTGACTTCAGCCACAAACACCATTAACATCTTTACTTATTTATATTATTGAGAATAAACAGAGTTTTCTGGTCATGTTTTACTGACAATAACTGGTTTGATATCACCATTATGGGGATCAGTGTTTGTTTTACTAAACCAAAAAAAGGCTGAATTGTACATGTTAAAGTAAATGACAAGCACTGAATACTCTAGTGTATTCCATAATGAGGAGATACACTGCAGTATTTTACACTGGGGTGACCAAATCAGGTGCTGTTACGTTTCTTCAGAGTCTCATTATTTTGTTAGCCAGTTGACATAAAATGTCTTTAAAATGCTACAGTGTATACATAATACACCGTAAGTTTAACAAACATTGAAACTTTCTTGTGAGCGTGAATGCATGCCTGTTTACAGGTTGTTGTTTTTTGCAATGTTACAATGTATTGTAATACATAGTATGTATTGGTTTATTTTTTCATGTAAAGCTCCTTTATAAACCGTGCACATTGTAAAAAAGTGCTATATACTGTAAATACACTTACGTGGAATTCTTGATTCGTGAATTCTTAAAAAAAAAAGCATCTCTCATTCGAAAAGACTTTTCCCATTTAGCAAAAATGTTCCCCTTATTCCCAGAAACATGGGTTTTATCTTCTCACAAACACAATATGTATTATTTAATTTAAATATGTGATGTTTAAGAATAACAACCTGAATTCTGACTTTTTTAACTTTAATTTCATTGTCCAACCATCGATAACTCATTAAATAATACACTCTAAAAATGCTGGAAGATTTTCAAATGGTTTCATCCCTTTTTGACCCAATGCTGGGTTGAAAATAAGAATGCGTTTTTCAGATTGAAGTTCACCCAAAATAAAATGTAAGTTAATTCAATTAATTGAATGCCATATTTTATGAAATTTCAACATTTTGTTAGCATTATTTGTTTGAGCAAAACAGACAATAAGAAAACATTGATGTGTCATGTTTAACATTGATTCAATTGCTTGCTATCAGAGTTACCTACAGTATATTACACATTCAACTAAGCAGCTCTCTCGCTCTCTCTCTCACTTTTGGAAGTAACAGAGGGTCATGGTATATACATTATTATATGGTCTTTTTTGACATAATTTCACTGTAGTTTACCTAGTCTGCGGTGTGATATTTAAAAGGCACATTTGTTTCTCTTCCAAAGTGAAACAGAAAGTACACAAGTCTCTGATTTATGGGAATACAGGGCTATTCCTGTAACACTACACTGTAACAGATTTTTGTAAATTAAACAGTATTTTACAGTAATATGCACAGTATAATACTGTTAAATGTGTAACCAGTATTATACTGTAAATAGCAAAGGATTATGGGAAAATGTATGCTCACTACTGTAATTCTTCTCTACTGTAAATCGATTTACAGTAGTGCAAATGCCCGCAAAAACTGACCAATGAAAAGGGAGATTTCTTTTCAAGTTTTTTTCCGTTTGTTGGACGTGGCAGATAATGGAGGAATGACTCAACAAAAAGGTTAGTATTACTTCTGTAATTATTTTATGTAAAACTCAGATATTTTCAAATGCATTAACTTGTTAACAACCAAAAATGAATTAGTGGGGCAATTTGGGTGAGAATAGCATTATTAAGCGGGTTACAAGCATTTTCCCCCTCAGAACCCCTCCCCCACCCTAAAGTCAGTGAAAGCATTCCAATAAAGTCACATTTAAGCCCGTATGGTGGATTTACATGTTATTGATGGAATATCATATCTATTTTTTGTTTTTATTAAAACATATCTGTTAGAACTGTGCCATTTGGAATGTTGGAGGTGTCCGTGGAGCCTTTTTCTGGCATTTAACGTAACGTAACCGTCAAAACTGTGGAAACTGGTAAGTAATACTGTACATTATCCCGCTTATTATAGCTACTTGCCACATGAGAAAAACTGGACATGAAATATGAGTTTAAAATATTTTATTAGCGTATTCAATGTTTTTATTAAAAAATTCAAACCTTCCCAGGGTTGTTTGTGCTAAAAAAAACTTGTGTCTGTGCTAAGAATAAATTAGCCAGTGTAGCAGCGCGCGAAAATTTGTCATGTGCATGATTAGACAGAGTCTTTGTATGAAGTGGGTTTGTCGTTGTGCTTTAATCAATGGCGCACCGCTATTTTACTTCTATTATGCGAGTTTTCCGGCTGCATTGAGTCCATATAAGTAGATGCGGACTCGCGGACGCATACTCCTGTTATTTAAATATGTCATCTGGCTGTTCTAAGCGTCTGGGTGAATGAATGAACTAACGTTACACAGTTTAACATTGCTACTCGCGTGATGCTGGTGGATTTGTCTGCGTCTGCACTGTAGGATATGAACACATGAACTTCATCTCCAGAGTTGCTCTGAGAGTTTATTTTACAAGCATTTTTACTGTTTGAGTGAAGCTATCGTCAAAGTCACACACACTAAAACTGAAGCGTCTTCCCAAAATAAAAGTCCGGTTAACTTGAACACTCTAAAATACTGTATGTACTGTAGTATTTGCTATTGAAAATTGTAGTGCCCTTGTAGTGAATTGATAAGATGTAGTAAACACTGTAGTATACTATAGTAAGGTTCAAAAACATTATAGTATCTAGGAATTTTACTATAGTAAATTCTATAGTATACTGCAGTAATGTATGTGGACAAATATAACACACAAAATAAAATGAAAAACAGAACTTAGAAAAATGAAAATTAAGTAAACTAAAAATTATATGGCCTTAATTTATCTATCTATAATGTAATTTGTCAGTTACCTGTCTATTCATGTGATGAACTGCACTTGCATAATTTTTGAGATTTCTTTTTCAGACTTTCGAAAGATTAAAATAAGTAAATGGACCGCTGCAATTTTTAGAAACAAATGGAATACTGTATTTTGAAGTGCATCTTTTGTTTTTATTTAAAGTTAGCTGTTAGATCTGTGCCATTTGGGACGTCGGATGAGCCTTTTTCTGGTCGTTACCGTCAAAACTGGTAAGCTAAAGTGAGGCAACACTAAAACAGAGGTTGTATTTCCTGTTTTGCATTTATATGTCAAGCATTTTACGTATAATTTAATTTTCGTAATGATTTATCATCAAACTTTTACAGGTACCTAAGACTGTAAAGAAGATATTTTGAAGAAAGTTGGTAACCAAACAGCATTGGACCCCACTCACTTCTATTGTATAGATACAAAACTATTTGCAAGTGAAAGGCGTCCAGTTAACAGCATTTTTCAAAATATCTTCTTTTGTGTTCTGTGCAAGGCAGAAAGTCATTCAGGTGTGAAATGACAAGAGGGTGAGTAAATGATAACAGATTTAAGTATATCACTTTAAGTATATTCTTTATACATGTAATGAATCTCTCTCAGCCTGTTAATTGCTGTACTTTTAGATGACTGCAATTCCAGCAGATGTAGAGGGATCCCTCTCTGTGCCCAGCACCCCAAGACTGATCGCACTTGGTAAGTTTATCAACATGCTTTTTTAAATACCATGGCTAATGAAAAATGTTTAAATTCAATTAAATTGCAAGGTGAAGGACAATCAATACTAAATGGAACACACCATACAGACCGGTAGTTCTGGAGAAGGAACTATAGAATTTTTTGTATTTGCATGAGTAATTTTATCATAATATATTAGCATGTGAATATATATTTTTTATTATGGTGACAATAATGGTGAAAAATAGTCTCAAGAATCATGATTTGTAGCAATAGTTTTTCCTTACCCTTACTAAAAAGCTGCTATGATGGTGTCTGTTACAGAAGATTCTGTTTTCCGTGCCAAAAAATCGATGCTGACAATGGAGAGCAGAGTCATCATAGAGCCACAAGAGTAACAGATTTTCAATGTGCAATACCAGGAAGCGGCCACCAATACACTGGACTTCATTCAGAGGTAATCATAAACTAATGAACCATTATTACAGGGATGCTCCGCCCAAAAATTACTCACCCTCAAGTCGTTCGACAACCATAGGACCTCCGTTCATCTTCGGAACACAAATTAAAAGGATAGTTCACCCAAAAAAATTCTGTCATTATTTCCTCACCCTCTTGTCATTTCAAACCTGTATGACTTTCTTTCTTCAACAGAACACAAAAGATATTTTGAAGAATGTTGGTAACAGAAAACTGTTGGTCCTCATTGACTTCAGTTTTGTGTCCATACAATAGAAGTCAATGGGGGCATATGGTTTTGTTTTACCAAAATTCTTCATCTTCTTTTGTGTTCTGCTGAAGAAAGAAAGTCATAAAGGTTTGAAATGACAAGACAGTGATTAAATGGTGACACAGTTTTCGTTAGTGGGTGAACTATCCCTTTAACTGTTAAAACACTTGAACAGTGTTACTGTAAATTATACTGAAATTGACAGCTGTCAGTTGTATCTCTGCCCTGACTCAACAGTTAGATTTTGGTCTGGTTTTCCCTAAATATTTAGGAATTAAATGTATTTTAAAAATATTGCGTCTTCATTTTTCATTCATAAACAGTTTATAAATATTGATATTTATACATTTAGCAGTAATGCAAATATTGTAATGTAAATTCAGTTTATAAATAATGCTTAAATAATGTGTTTTTTTCCTGTGCTTGCAGGTTCATTCTGAGAACACACCCTGATAGCACCAAATGCCAATCAAAATCACATATCAGCCAGACACAGAAGAAAAATCACCAGCCTGAATCCTTGTGGCATCTTTTATCAACGAGCTTGTTGAGTAATGAAATTAAGCACTACTGACGATAACACTACTAACAAAACAAACATGTTTTTTTTTGCTGTTTGATTTGAGTTCTGTGACCTATGCTGTCCAAACTGCATACTGCGACAGTATGTACTGATTTAAATTAAGTACCTACCTGTCTACCATTAAAACAGTATGTTCTATATAGTTTTTGTGGGAGTAGTATTATTACATTTCGGACATACTGCATCAGGCATGTTTATTGTCATGTGACCCGTATGCTCTTTGACCTATGACATTTTAACAACAACCTGTAGATAGGCATTGGTAAAAACATTAAGTGGTTTGTATGTTTTTAACTCTGTTTCCTTCATTTTTTTGTCAGTTGTCAATGCTTGTTTTGTTGTTTTGTTCCCTGGTTTTCTGAGTATTTTTAGATGAAATTCTGTTTAAAATAAAACTTTAACTGCTGTGAGTATACCTGTTTCTTCAACTTTATTGCAACTTGTGAATTATAGATTGTTTTTTTACAGGTAGAAAATTTATTTTGTTTAAAGTTAAACCCAGATCGTAAAAAAAATCCTGATTCTGTACTAGGAAATAAATTCTAGTACTCTAAATGAAATACAGTAGATAGTGGTATTACTGTGAAAAGACATTACAGTAAAGATATGAAAATACAGTAGACAATATTATTACTGTAAAAGTAATTACAGTAAATATATGAAAATACAGTAGACCGTATTATTACTGTGAAAAGACATTACAGTAAACACTGTAAACGGTTTACTGTAAACACTTTTACAGTAACTTACTGGCATCCAGCTGCCAGTAAGTTACTGTAAAAATTACAGTAACCTTTTTACAGTGTAGACAAACATCAGGGGTGTGTCTGAGTTCTCTTATTTGCATGTGGAATGAATGCTTCTCAGGTCAACATTTGCCTGAGGATGGACGCAGAGGTGGGACCAAGTCATTGTTTTCAAGTCACAAGTCTCGAGTCTTTGCATTGAAGTCTCAAGTCCTCCACGTGCCAACCCAGCATAATTTAAAAACAGATTTGGCAAAGGAAACTGTTTCACTGTGTTTCTTTAAATGTTCTTTTAACAGTCTGATATACAGAATGATGATTTTATTGGAAATTTTTATTTGAACCCTGATAATATTTATTGATAATTGTAAAATGTAAACAAACAAACAGAGACACACAGACACATGATTCAGTGAAAAACTGCATATTTTGTTAAAAGACAACAGACAAATAATTTAGAAAATACAAATAAACTAACAGTCATCCATATAAAATTGCCTTATTCACAACAGAAACATTACAAAACATGAAATGGTGCTTAACTTTGGTGAGTGTGTGAGATGAAAAATTACCCACACTGCCACATGTGATGCTATAGTGCAGCAACTACCCCCTAAGACATGTTTTGTTCCGAGAACGTTCTCATATGGTCACGATGTGGTTTTTTAAAGGGGGACGTTATTTGGTGGACCTTCATAAAACAATCAGGACATTCTCTGAACGTATCGGGGGCCTTTACTATAGGACATTCTCATAACATTTGCAGGACCTTCAGGGGACCAAACTACAACGTTGCCTGCCAACAAATGACAACCAGTTCTGTTATTTATTTCTCCTTTTGGTAATTGTATGACTTACCATCTGACAATGTAACTGTCATGACTCAGGCATTTCATTTTAGTATTTTTAAATGACACATTGACAATCAATATCACCTTTACACCCGCAGTTAATGTTACAAAACAAAATTCATCAAACCACCATTATTGTGATATTTGTTTGCTTTAGTTGTACTCTTCATTGTGTTAATTCTGCTCTTTTCATGCATGTGGTGGTGTTTCAGTAAGAACACTTGTGCATTGGCAAAGAACTGTTTGCTTTTTCATGATATGTGAAATAATAAAGTTAAGAAATGACTTTATTTAATCTTGAGTTCATGATTGATGAAAATTTACTGCAATAAAGAACAAGACAATAAACAAAACATTTTACTAACACACTTAAACAAGGAAATTTGCATTGATAGTGAAGGCTTGAGTCTCAGTATTTCATAAAACATCTTAATTTTTGTCAAAAACTTACAACTTAAACTTCTTAACTTTCATCCTTTGATCCTTTGATCACACACAGGTGCTATCCTAGAATAATATTGCAGGCATTGGAAGAGGAAATTGAATTAACACAATGAAAGCCAAGAGCGCAACTAAAGCAGACACTGATCACAGTAATGGAGGTTTGTTGAAATTCAACATTATTTCAACATTAAAAGCATTAATTAACAGTGACAAATTAACCATTTTTCACATTGATTGAATGGTTTGTAACTGTTAGCTTGCTGTCTGGGGGTCCCCTATAAGTTCAGAGAACGTCCTGAATGTTCTGTGAAGGTCCACCAAATAACGTCCCCACACCCTTTAAAAAAGCACACCGTGACCATATCAGAACGTTCTGGGAATGTATTCGACACCAGCAGGGACGTTGTGAGAACGTTCTCAGGACGAAACCTTTCTTACGGGATATGGTCCCGAAGGGCCATTGTCCTACAAAGTTTAGCTCCAACCCAAATCAAACATCAAGCTCATCGATGTCTTCTAGAATTACAGAACTACATTCCATTCATCTGAGAAACACTTCTATTGTTTTTTTGACAGCTATTGTACTTCTATTATTTTGTTGACGTTGGCAGCTGTACTTTTATGCTTTCAACAATGGGAGGCTCAATGGGTGGTGCCTGAATTACACTACTTGAATGCAGAAAAGCAGGATCCCAAAATAAACCCAAAAGACAGCAAAGCCGACACCACTTCTGTGTTATTTTACAACTTCAATGTGTCACATGTCGTAATGAACGCCCGACTTGGGGGTATGAGTTTAGCAGGTGCACTTTAAAACAGCAGGCAAATAACTGTTTAATTTTTTTGGCAATGCTATGTTTAACTCTTATTGTAAATATACAATACAATTATTTCTAGAACTGTGTATCATAGATCTGATTTCACATTCGTATGTACATGTATAACCACACTGTCAGAAAAAATGTGTCAGATTTGTACCTTTAGGGGTACAATGGCTTGTCACTGGGGCAGTACCCTCAAAGGTACACATATTGTACCCTTCACATGGATACCCAGACAGCAAGCAACCATTGAATCAATGTAAACAAATAGCTGATTTGTGAATGTTAATTGTTGAATCAATATCACTTTTGCACCTGCAATTAATGTTGAAACAAATCACCATTATTGTGATCAGTGTTTGCTTTTTTTGGGCAATTGAATCCAGACTTTCATTAAAGGTGTGTTTTTTCCCCGTTTTCGAAGCTTTGATTGTGTTTTTTGGGTGTTTAACAATGGAGTTTAATGTAAAAAATTTTTTACTGTGTTACACATATGTTGTGACAAAGAAAACTAAGATCAGAAAATGATTGTTATTTCATCTCAATGAAAAACTTTAAATTATTTTTGAGTGTGATATGTTATTAATATGCGAGTGTGCAGTTATGATACAGCTTAAAGCGTATGAAGCAGTGTTATGGACGACTAACAGGATAAATTATCACAAATTTGCTACTTTTCTGAATCAGTTCGACATGAAGAATTGGTGTATGAATCTCAACCATGGTGACAATCATCAAACTAAATCAGATAAAATGCAATGCATGCTGGGAGTCATGAATGAGTTCGTACTATGATGATACCCAGCATGCATTGCAGCATGAAGCTTTCTTTTGTTGATTTTCACACCATTGTTGAGATTCATACACAGAAATGAAACAGTTTTGTGAAAATCATTTGTTCTGTAGATTGTCCATAAAACTGCTTAAATCTTTTTAAACTGTGTCATAACTGCACATTCACAGGTAAAAACATAAGACACTCAAAAAATATTTGCAGAACTTCATTGTGATGAAATAACAATCATTTTCTGATCTCAATGGATCTTAGTTTTCTTTGCCACAACATATGTTTTAGACAGTAAAGATAACTTAACATTAAAGTCAAGAGCCCAACTAAAGCAAACACTGATCACAATAATGGTGATTTATTGAATTTTCAACATTAATTTCAGGTGCAAAAGTGATATTGATTCAATGCAATTGAAGAGATCACCGGAACATCAATATCAGAAGTTCAGAAGACATCATAAAAAGACGTTGTAAAAACTTTCATGCTGGCTCTTCATGGGACATCTTTTCAACGTTATCAATGACATAGAAAACACGGCCTTCGGGAACTGCAAAAAAAAAACGAATTACTAAAACGCTGGGTGAAGAGTTCAACAAAAGCAAACACTGATCACCATGGTGACTAAATAATGGGCACTACATCAGTTTCTCTCTGTTAATGACAAATATGCATGGATTGTCTGGTTCTGGCATGCAGATGTAAGTTCTATTCATCACTACTGACCGCTAACGTCACCACCTCGTTTGTTTCATCCAGCATCTTTTGTGCTTTATGTCAAGAGACATTTAAATGTTTCTGAGGTTTTTCTATAATAAGATGTATTGAAAAACATGTTTCAGTAAATCAGGTTTCGCCGGTAATGGCTCATTACACAATTTATACAATTACATTTCTGCGCTATTGAGTCTGATTAAGATCCTGCATGCTCGAAATGTCAAACGCTATGTAAAAGTCTAGTAAAATATATTTTTGGAGTTTTGGTGTGCCAACTTTACATACATTTTTTATTTGTAAAGTTTTGATTTTTATATTTTTGATATTTGGATATATACATATGGTTAGTTTGGTCAAGCATCCATTTCAAGTGGATGTGCGTGCTTTTGTTGTGTTTTGTTCTAATGACAAAAAGGAACAACTAAACTGAGTTAAACATTTATTTGTGGTAATACCAAACACTTATCCACCTAACTATATCCCTGACAGCAAACAATCAATGTTAAAAAAGTTTGATTTGTCAACATTAATGACATTAAATTAATATCACTTTTGCACTTAATGTTGATAAAATGATGCAAATGGCATCTAGCCACCATAATGGTAAAAAGTGTTTGCTTTAGTTGAGAGCTTGGCTACACATTAACACTTAAACATCAACACTCAGCACACACACTTCAACAATGATGACAATCATCAAACTAATTCAGATAAACAGCAATACATGCTGGAAGTCATGAATACTGAGAAATTATTACAACTACTGTCAGTTGATTCTTTTTTACATTGTTTTAACAGAAGTATTTATAACACTGTTATAACAGACATTGAAAACTTAACCTAACCCCCCTGAGTCAAGAGTCAAGGTCCCAACTAAAGCAAACTCTGAACACAATAATGGTGGTTTGTTGAAATCTCAACATCTTTTCAACATTAATTTCAGGTGCAACAGTGATATTGATTCAATGAGATTAGCATTGACACATCATCCATTATGAACATTGATTCAGTGGTTTTCATCTGCTCTCTTGCTATCTAAGGTAACTAGCAGATGAGTTGAATCAGGTGTTTTATATAGAGACACATCTAAAACATTCTGTCAGGGGGTTCCTGAGGATCAGGATTGAGAACACCTGAAGCAGAGGTGTATAGTAGTTTAGTATTTTACTCAGGGGTGCCCAAACTCAGTCCTCGAGGCCGGTGTCCTCCAGAGTTTATCTTCATCCCTAATCAAACAAATCAAACACACATGTCTGTAGCTTCCCTGATAGCAAGAGAGCGATGAAAACTATTGAATCAATGTTAAAAACTGTTGAATCCTCAATGTGTTGTTGTCAGCCACCATTATTGTGATCAGTGTTTGCTTTAGTTGAGTTCTTGACTCTCGTGTTTTAATGTCAAGTTTTCATTGTCCGCTGTAACAGAGCTGAAATATGTTTGTTGAGGTAATGAGAAACAAGATCCATTAGAATCAGCTGAAGATGGATGTTGTGAGGTTATATATATACTGTAGCTCATGAGAGTGATGTTTTATTAGTGTTTTAAGTTTCTGTGATACTTCTGTGTGATTAAAGCAGTGGTGAGGTGTCAGACTTTCATTCATTTACAGGAAATATTCCTTACATTTGTCTTGTTGCTGACTCAATTAGACATGAGGAATCGGTGTATGAAGCTCAGCAATGGTGACGATCAACAAAATAAAACTTCATGCTCCAATGCATGCTGGGTAACGTTTTAGTACAACACTCATTCATGACTCCCAGCATGCAATGCAGTTGATCTGTTTATCAGAATTAATGGGGATTGTCACCATTGTTCAGATGTGTATGAAGAGTGTTGATGTCTAAGCGTGTCACTTGTGTTTATTTGGTCACAGTAACTTCTCACTAGTAAACCAGAACATTTCAATCAGTCATGAAGATCAGATTGAAGATTATATTGTAAGAGTTCTCATCTTTATTTTATTCTCATCCTTTCATTCACAGTAACACTATCCTTCACCATCTCTAGTGTAAAACATCTCTTTCTTTATAAACGCACACGTGTTCTCACAGAAACACTACTGTAAGCACTTAAAGAGGAGTGAGAACTAAATGAAGATGAGTCAAGAGCTCAACTAAAGCAAACACTGATCACAGTGATGGTGATTTGATGAAATGTCAACTTTTTTTCAACATTAATTGCAGGTGCAAAAGTGATATTGATGAAATGCCATTAATATTGACATATCAGCACATCTGAACATAGATTCAATGGTTGCTTGCTGTCAGAGTTTCTCTTGATCTTGAGGATGTTGATGAGTTTGTTCAGGTGTGTTTGATTTGTTTGAGTAGGGTAAGAGCTAAACTCTGGACCACACTCTGCACGAGTTTATCAGAGGCGTTTAGTACTCAAGTATTTTACTCAAGTACATTTATCCACTATCTTTATATATTTTAGTGTTTTTCCTTTTGGGAAATTTTACTTCACCACATTATAAAGCATAAACATATGTAGTTTAATCCACCACATTTCATAAAACAATTTTTTATATGTTTTTTACCTTAAATACTTAAGAACATAATAAATCTACTATCTTACTTTTACTCAAGTAAAATGATTGTTGAGTAAATTACTTGAGTAAAAGGAAGAAAGAACTTTGACTTTTAATGTACTTTCTTAAATGTAAAAATTGCCATGTAGTTTTCAAATGCAGTTGAGTAAAAAGTATGATATATGCCATGCTTTATAATGTATGGAAGTAAAACATTTCCAAAGTAAAAACACTAGTAAACAAAAGTAAAGATACTTGATCCCTGAGAGTAAAATACTCAAGTACTTTACACCTCTGTAAAATGCGTTGTTTATTTCAATGTTGTCTCTCTTTTTACTGGGACATTCCTGAGTGATCGATTCTTTTGAGTCAAATCTTTTGAAATCATTAATTGAACAATGGGCAAAACCATCTGAATAGGCTAATAAATCAGTTCAAATGATTTGTTAAGTTCGCAGCATGATCTTAATCGTCTGAAGCGGCGGGTTACTCACTTCTCATCGTGGGAAACTTAAGAACACGCAGAACACAAAGAGCGTTGGATGAAGTGGATATGAATCTATATCTATCGAACCAAAACCGCCAGAGGTGTATAGTCCAGGGGCTAAAGAGTAAAAGTCCTGCCATATTTTTGTTTCACCCGTGAACCCATGAGCTGATTTCACAAGAGGAGGAACCAAGTCATTCCTTTCAAGTCACAAGCAAGTCTCAAGTCACATCCAAGTCCTCAAAGAGTTAAAGTTAATGAGATAATTAAGTGATGATTGAGCATTAGTGATGAACACCTGCTGTTATTGAGAATCACAGAGGATCAGATGTTGATGTTTTATTGGTTCAAATGATGCCACCATCATGGAGATCAGTGTTTGCTTTAGTTGAGCTCTTGACCTTGACCCCTGTGTTAGATTTCTCTCTGTATAGGAGTTGTAACGCTGATAAAAGAGAAAGCCCCTGACGCTGTTGCCACACACTGCATGCTTCATCGTGAAGCTCTTGTGGCCAAACGATTGGATGATGAATTGCATCAAGTGCTGAGAGATGTAGTTAAAACTGTGAACTATGTCAAATCACACCCATTGAAACACAGAGTTTTAGGTTTACTCTGCAATAAATGGGTGCAGAAGTACGCTGGCTTTCACGCGGGGCTGTGTTAAGTCGGGTGTATGCACTGCGCAAAGAGCTAAGAGAGTTTCTCTCTGGTGAAAAGACAGAACTTGCCAAATGTTTTGAAGATGACTCATGATACTAAAGTTGTCATACATGGCAGATGTTTTCCAACATCTCAATGTCCTCAATCAGAGCACACAAAGGCACAATGTGTACATACTGAATGCACAAGATAAGGTACGCGCATTCACACAGAAAATATCTCTGTGGGAAACCAAACTCCAGGAGGGAGTTACAGACATGTTTCCTCTCTTTACCCAAGAGTTCATCTCCTCCAACTGCTGACAACATCTGCCCATAATCCAGTCTAACCTGTCACATCTCAAGGGCTATTTTAAACGATATTTCCCTGATTTGAACAACACCCACCTGGACTTTGTTAGAAACCCATTTGCACCAGGGGTTGGCACTCATCTGGATCTAGCAGAACAAGAGCAACTGTTGACTTGACAAATGAAGGAGAGATGAAAACAAAGTTCCAAAGCCGTTCTATTGTAACAGTCTAAAATGTTTTTTTATTGTATATTCTCTCCGTGTGAATTTGAAAATGATTTATCTGAGTCAACGTGTAATATCACAAGCAGCCACTCGAGGGCGCTAGGTTAAATGGTTACCGGATATAAGCCCTTATACACCGACAAGGAAGAGAGTTCGTTCGGTCGAGGGAAATCTCGCGGTTGAACTCATGTACCTACACATGCTAAGTCCTGTTTGAGAACGGTGTACGTTTAAGCTCAAACGTGAGTATGGGTTGGCTGTTATTATTTGGTATGTGATGTATTTGAAATTGCTGTGGCTAATGTTAGCTATTTTACGTTCCGTTGTAGAAAGTACTCTTTTCTTAAGTGGACGTATGGATGTTTGCTTTATGTAGATGAGAATCTTTATTGATCCATAACACTGTTGGCCACGATGCTCATTATATGAACCCATCCACGACATGTCGGTCTAAGGCCAGGATTACGGAGCTGTGTATGACCCCGATGTGGCGAGACTATAGCACTCGGCTATCATCACCGTAGCATTGAAGCTAAGGATGTATGGATGGTTATATTCACTCCTCACTCAAAGGAGTATAACATTGCATGGCTCTCAAATATTCTCTTGGAACTTTATTCATCTCGTTGCCATCATCACATCATATCATATCATCTAACTCTGAACACTTACGATAAGTTTCCTTTATTATTGACCATCTTTAATATGCTAAGACTGCTAGGGTGTTTATGATGTTTATTTCTATGTGGCTGGTATATAGGTATATATATATATATATATATATATATATATATGCACTGCACTGCACTGCACTGGGTAATAAAACAACACAAAATAGATTATCTGTTTGATGAAGTGGGTTTATTCAGTTTCCGTAAAAACTTCTGTTGAACCCCCTCAGTGTAATACCTCCTCATAATTATGATATTACACTATGTCAGAGTTTTGGATGTCTGCTAGAAAGGACTACCCTGCTTTGTCTGAAAAGACAATAAAGTGTCTTTTACCTTTCGATACAACCTAGTTCATGTTTAGTTTCACTTTCGTTTTATTTCGTTCCTTTGTTAAGTATTCGTTGATAGTCATAATGCGTTACACCACAACATTTAGTTTGGCTAAAAGTATTTATTTAAACATTCGTTAGATGTTATGCGCGCGTGCGCAAATAGTTTAGTATGATTTCTTGCCTGTTATATACAGGATGACCGGAGCGTCCCGTGCGCAGCTCGCGCCCACATGTGCTCTCATAGCGACACAGCGCGCACAGCACTGCTGCCTGTTCACATACAGTACACATGCGAGTTTGTGTGACGTTATTTCTCTCTGTACTCTTTCTGTAGCGCGAGTCATAGACAGATTCAGTGAATGTTGCTGTGAGAAGAGAAGGTTCACACAGTTCAAGAGAGAGTGATTGACAGCGTGATGCGATCGATCGTTTCCACCCAACAATAGAATATATACAGTTTTAGGTATGACATGATGTGTTTATTGAGCTTTAGTTCATTTAACTTTTCTTTACTACAACCTTTTGAAGTCGAATCTCACTATTATATTTTATATTTACACAAATACTGTAGTTATATTTTAGGAGCTGTTTGATTTGGGGTAAGTTTTACTTTTTGATAATATTTGTTCTTCTGAGGGTCTAGACTATGCAGCTACGATCACTTGACGCAAAAAAACAGCGGTGGATGCCGTTATGGATATATCGTCATTTTTATCGTTATCGCAAGAAATACCAGGAATTATCGTGATGGAGTTTTAGGGCCATATCACCCATCCCTACTGTTCAGTTAAAGGGGTCATATGGCGCGAACACGTGTTTTTCTGTGTCTTTGGTGTGTTATAAGTCACTCATGCGTGTATTAGACAAGTAAAATTGCAGAAATGAAAGTGTGGGAACAAAAGAAACATTCTATGTAAAAGCAAATGCTCACCCAGACCTGCCTGAAACACCTCGTGTAGCCACACCCCCACAAATCTACGTCAGTTGGTGGTCTGATTTGACTGAGACAGCCCAAATGTAGAAGCAAGTAAGGTGGGCGTACCTGTCAGTACAAATGAAGAGGAACCTGATGTTCCAAATATGGTCAGAGGCGTCACATTTCCCTCACACACTTGCAGTATTCCACCAATCACTACGCACTGGTTCACACCTTAGAAATGTTGCCAAATTGCGAAATATTTTATGTGTGGCTGACGCAGAGAAGCTTATTCATGCATTTGTGACCTCAAGACTTGACTACTGTAATGCACTGCTTAGTGGTTGTCCTGCAGCATCAATAAACAAACTACAGTTAGTTCAGAACGCAGCTGCCAGAGTTCTAACCAGAGGACTGTTCCATAAAAGGCCGCTAAGAAAAGCGGAGATTAAAGCAGACTAAATCTCATTTTAGGAAGAGCATTACTGGAAACAGTGAATCTCTGGCCTTCTGTCTGAGTCACAAATCTCACTTATACAAAACCGAATGAACCGAACTGGTCAGTCATGCTTAATTAGGTTCCATAAAGTGAAGTTGAAGATCATGTGATCTGACTAATTTCAGTCAGGTTCAGATAATTGCGTGTGCACGCTAATATTCAGCAGCCCTACAAGTCGAGCTTTGATCAAATCGATCCGCTAAGGAAAAGAGAGCGATGATTGGTGCACTTCTTATGTGTTTAACATCCAGCGTATTGGTGCATTACCGCCACCTTCTGCAAAACGTGAAGAGTTTAAACCTCAAAGGTACGAAACTGTGGTACTACCGCTGCAAATAATGAAACCAGAGGGAAAGACTGGCAAGAAGTAAGCATAAAGTGTTCAAATATATTCATATAGCCTATTTTAATACAAATAAATTAAATAATACTATATAATAATCTTTGCTACAATAAGGAAAAAGGAATATAGCTGAAAAGTTAATAAAGTTGAAAGTTAAACCTGAAAATCCAACAAATGATGTTTTATTAACAAAGTTCAGGAGAAGCCGGAGCTCATAATCAAACTCGGCTGGTTCGCTACAAGCAATCACGATTTTCACCCCATCAGCTCAAGCGAGCCTCCGCATAAATAAGACCAGAATTCTTACCTGCACCTTCTCTACAGTAGTGCAACATCCCTCCACCTCCGCGGCCGATCTCCCCGAACTCGCTTCCCGCAGCAGGACCCCGGGGGGTGAGCTCTGGGTTAGGGCTGTTTCCGAGCTTGGCGCACTCGCCCCCATCAGGGGGAGAGTGTTCGGGTTCGGAAAGAAACCGGCGAGCTCGGAGCCCGCTCCCTGGACAGCACGCCATAAGCATATCTTACCTACCCCTGCTATCAACATCATCCCTGCCACCATTATTATTATTGGCTTAGGCGGACTCGTGAACTGGAAAAAGATGCAAGAAGAACCGCCACATGCAAGACAGTGACACAGGGCCTGTTGTTTCAACACTATTTAATAGTATGCTTTCTTTCTCAGCTATAGCCAACAATAAAATAATTTTATTCAACTGAAGGAAAAGTCAAAAATTTAAGGCTACAAAAAATGATAACTCTGTCTGTTTAATTGTCATCAAAAATCATCTTATTGCCCCATCAGTCTTCTACAACCATCATTGGCAGCCTCTCTCTCCACAGGCAGACGATATACAACACACACAAGGCATCTGAAAACGTCATGAAAACAGTGAAGAGTCGCTCACCGCACAGCTCTGATCTCTGTGCTTTACAACAGCACATGCATTGATACAGAGAGAAATCTAACACAGGGGTCAAGGGTCAAGAGCCCAACTAAAGCAAACACTGATCTCCATGATGGTGACGTCATTTGAACCAATAAAACATCAACATCTGATCCTCTGTGATTCTCAATAACAGCAGGTGTTCATCACTAATGCTCAATCATCATTTCATTACTCACTTAATGATCTCATTCACTTTAACTCTTTGAGGACTTGGATGTGACTTGAGACTTGCTTGTGACTTGAAAGGAATGACTTGGTTCCTCCTCTGGTGAAATCAGCTCATGGGTTCATGGGTGAAACAAAAATATGGCAGGACTTTTACTTCTTGGCCCCTGGACTATACACCTCTGGTTTTAAGTAATCTGTTTCAGAATTTTAATGAAACTTTTTCAATGGAAACTTTTATTTTGGGGTGTAAGTATGTGCAGAAAAAGCGTTTTGATTGTCAATTGCAGAATTTTGTTTTAGGTCAAGCTAAAATGGCAATTTACTCAAGTAGGAAAAACAGAATTGAACTAAAACCTGGTCAAAATGTTACGGTTTTATTTTCGACGCTTTTAAAGTCCAGAGTGCTGATCGATTTCAATTTTTGTAAGGCGGTGGACGATCTGACCTCTTTTGAAATTAAATGGTGTAGTAGAGGGGCTTTGTGTTCTGTGTATGAAAATGAATTGTTCTTTGCATATTTTTGATCATTTTATTTTTTGTTAATGACATGAGATTCATGTAAACTGGTTCCTTGAAAGTTGTAATAAAGAGCTTTCTAAATTCTCTCTCTCTCTCTCTCCGTCAGACTGATAGTAGAAGAGCCGCCATCACATCCAGTGCCGTGATCCACCCTTCTCCACGTAAATATGTTTGTCATACTTGGACTTATGTCCACATGAATATACATAAAATAATGAGCTGTGAATATGTCTGTGTTGCAGGTAAAGAGGCACAATGAGAGACATTATCCCCAAGAACAAAATAAAAGGTGTTGATATCTGTGGAGATAAGAGCTACACGTATATAATCTGCTCTGATCTGGGCTGTTATATGAGGACAAGTGATTTACAGAAAGGTTCAGACCTCACTATATTCAAGCTGCACCCCTCCTGCCAAAATGGAGACCATTATTCTGCTGATCGGTTAGGACGATTTTACATCATTAAGGGAGAATCGTGCCGCACAGTCACAGACCTGTCAACAGATGCTGATGCTGTAGTTAAAGACATTCATCCCAACTTTCAGGGTGGAGATCACTACCTCCATTATATGGGGTCTGGGTCTGGGTCTGTGTCTCTGTTTGTGTCGATGTGTCTTTTCGAGTTGTTTATGCCTATCATCATCTTTCAAGGAAGGGGAACCTTCAGAAGAGATTACATGTTTGACAACCACAGAGAAATCAACCTTCATCCCAGCTGCAGTAACGGTCTGTATTACTGGGGTCTTGGATTAGGCTGTTGTTTCCTGAAGCCGGTCTCAGAGTGGGGAGTGGAATACTACAGAGGCACCGATCTTGAGAAAGGTGATGGTCAAGTCTTTTCTGTTCACCCTGATGTTGTGAGCTTTCTGCCCGGTGGTCTGTCCATAACTCAAGGTCCAGCCCTTGGCCGGTGGGAGAATATTAAAACTATATGTAATGACAGTGACACACCAGTGTCATGGCAAGAGAAAATCATCAAGAAGGTGGGATACAACAAGGAGAAGATGAAAGAGATCACACACAACTGGAAGTTTGGAGCATCAGCCACGATTGAATCTGGAGAACTCGCAAAGTTAATAGCCAAGGTACAGTTCTCTCTGTCAGCAGAATATGGAGGATCACACGTGGGCACTGAGAAGGAAAGCTGGGACGAAGCGACTGAAGTTGAAGAACAACTATCATTTAAGCTGAAGCCACACAAGAGTTTATATCTGTGGCAGTACAGGCTGGGTGTTGGTGGAGAATCAGTTTTATTTGGTCGTGATTTAATAATCAGCGATGAGCCGAACCCTCCGACTGAAGCCCCACTGCAGACGCATGAGAAAACATCAATGAAATACATCTCTAGTCCTTTGCATGACATGCCTCAAATGTGCCATGATGAACCTATTTATACCAAACTAATACGATGGTGTTCAGATTATATGCATTAGAGTAAATATACATAATAAAAACAGACCAAAGGTTTAAGGCTGATGCTGATGTCTTTGAGTCGAGTCACTGGAGCATATGATCACATGACATAAATAACAAGCACTTGTTGTTATTATTGCTCTGGATATTATCTTGATTTTATAAATCTAAACTTCTGATTGGCCGTTACATTCATGTGCTGTCTATGATTGGCTCTATTGCTCAACGCTGGGAGTGAAACAGGAAAAATCTCTGATGCACCGCGCGTGTTCACGTTTCGTTCATCTTCATTTCATTTTAATCACCCAAGAGTGAGTCTTGTTGAGTAAAGTAAGAAAAATGCAATTGTCCTACCTTGTATGTATTCTCCCATATTTACTCTCACATAGCCTTGGCTAAAGAACACCATATACTTTGTGTACTGCATGAACACATTTACCCAAACCTGTTATAACCTTTTGAGTAGAAATTCATGTTGAAGTATTCTTACATTGCATATGAGCCTTTTCTTTTAAGAGAAGAAAACGCAGAATGTTCTTGTTGTAATAATGTTTTACTATGATAGAGTAGAAAGCAGAAATAATGTATTAGCCAGAATGGCATCTGTTACCCGAGAGAGCAGCATTGCGTTCCATCAGATAAGGAGTTGTGTGTAGCAGGAGAAAGAGGAGGAGAAAGCAGCGTTGAAAAACCCAGAGACGTATAACAAAGAAGCAGGTGGCGTTATATAGACAAGTGATAAAGGCGTTGACTAATCTCAAGATGACATCAGAAGAGCGGGGGCTTGAGAAACTTATGAAAGACTG
Source organism: Triplophysa rosa (assembly GCF_024868665.1). Classification (NCBI taxonomy): domain Eukaryota; kingdom Metazoa; phylum Chordata; class Actinopteri; order Cypriniformes; family Nemacheilidae; genus Triplophysa; species Triplophysa rosa. The sequence continues at coordinate 66,669 of NW_026634167.1, forward strand.
AGCTGAGATGATATTCGGAACAGTTTCTCCAGTGCTAGTTACTGGTTAGCCTTGAGCATTAGATTGATATTTGCAGACTTTATTCTTTTATTTATTTTATTTGTTACAAGTATATTGATTGTAACCTTGACAATTGTTATTAATAAAACCTATAATTATATACCTACAAGTAAGTCTGTTGACTGACATCTTTGAAGTGTACGGACAGCTCACGGAGGAGTCTTCTGTGACGGGGAGTGAGTATATTTAAACAGATACTTATAGCCTACAATGTAAATATTTTGAGATAAAATAACGGTGAAATGCACGGCAGCACAGGGTGCCAAAGGTTGACCATTAACAGAAATAACGCTACACCCTGAACTGAGGTCACGTGTTTAAACTGTGAACATAGGAAAACATGTGTCTACCATACAATAAAATAACATGTTTTCACTGTAGTACCAAATGATTCGTCTGTTAAATAAAACAATGACTTCAATTAAAATGGTTGAATTTATAAATTGGTAAAATGAAAAAGCAACAGTATTCAAACTTTAAAAGAACACTGACAAAACTTTATGAGTGTTTTACTACTTTTAAACAAGTACTTTGTTAATTGAGTTGTTTACACAACTGCTAATATCATTCTATTTTGTGTAATTGTGTACAAAGCAAGTAAAGACTATGAGGTGATAGACTGCACAACTACATGAAGACTCAAAAGTGGACAGACCATAGAGCTTTAGCTCTCTTATATAGAGATGTGCTCTGTGTCATATACACAAACACAAAACACCATCAGGGTAACACACGTTAGGTGAAAATGATCGTATAAACATTAACTAAACAACTTATAATGTTAAAAACACTCACATGTACACAGCTGCTAAAACAAATATATCAAGAAACTAAGTGATGAATGAAATATGACATGTTGTGCAGAAAACATTGAAAACTTATTGACAATGAACACAAGTTCAGATGTTGAGGGTTGTTGTTTAGTCACCATAATGATGATCAGTGTTTGCTTTACTTGAGCTCTTGACTCTTTGCTTTGACCTTCAGGTTTTCTTGAGCTTTTATGGCTGAAACAAGCTGAGAGAAAGTGATTTCATGTTCTTTCTGATGGTGAGAGTCATCATCTACTGGCCGTCTCCATTCATGTGTTCACTGGTTATAAGTGCTTGTGTGATGCTCCCAGACATTACAGTGTTAAGTGATATTATGAAGGACTTTAAAACACATCATGAACATTAAAAATGATAAACCGTGAGATACACAGACATCAAGATTCAGCCTGTTCATCTCAACAATGGTGATAACTAACAAACTATTCAGATAAACGCAATGCATTCTGGGTACCATCATAGTTCAAAACTCATCCATGATTCCCAGCATGCATTGCAACATGAAGCTTTTCATTTAATGTCACCACTGTTGAGATTCATGCATTGATTATTCATGTCTATGTGTGAAAAACCATCTCCTGTAGTTTAATGTACATTATGTTTTCTCAATCTGTTCATATGAATGTTATCACAAGAAATCTGTGCTTTCAGCCAAAGCTCATTCACACAGATATAACAAAACCCAACAAAAACATGAATCACATAATACCAACATTCAACTAGATGAAGATTCACGTCATCATCAACCAGACAAATAAATCTGATCACTTTCTCTTTTGAATGTCCTTCATTTTCCAGCCCAAAGAGAGATCACAGTATATAAGATGAAGGGTGAAGAGCTCAACTAAAGTAAACACTGATCACATTAATGGAGACTTTAATAACAATGAAACATCAAGTCATTCATGTTCTGCAGCATGTTGATTTGTGAAAGTCCCTGTGAAGCAGAAGTGGTGATTGTCTTCAGTTTTCTGACATATTTCACAATGAAACTTCATATTGAATGAGGAAGAATAGTGGGTGTGGCTCATGTTTTCTACTGTGATTGATTGATGAATAAAAACAACATGTTCTGCTCAAGCCGTCAAACTCACTTCATCAGAGAAAGATCACCACTAGAGGACAGAAGTGCATTTTCAGATTTCAAGATCATTACTTTTGTTTAAAAGAAAACATCGTTTTTTCAGTAACATGGAGAAATGTCAGTTTGGTGTAAATGTTCGGCGTTTTATGGAGTTTTACTATTTTAATAAAAAAATGTGAAAATACTGTTACGTTACACTGCATTTTCCCTGTAAAAATACATTTATTTTTTACAGTGTACAGATAACATCTAATTAATATTTACATTTATCACAAAGAACTGTGAAGTCTACATGGTGTAAATAGAATATATAACACAACTAGTACATGTAGCCGCTGCTAAATTCAACTGGGAAAATAAAGACTATATTTGGTGTCAATGTGTGTTTTTTAAATATTTTTTACAGTTATGATAAAAATGTGATATGGCTGTGAAATTCTAATGGATCTTTCAGTAAAAATACACTTTATCCAACTCTGACAAGAAAATAAACATGAACATTTTTTAAAGGACATGTCAGGTTAACAATACACCACAATGACTTTAATTTAAAGGAAATAGAGTGTTTTCTCCAGTAACACATTTAATCAGTTAAAGAACAGGTGACATGTACATTAGGTGTCAATGTATGCTTTTTTATGGAATTTCACAGTTCTGATTAAAATGAGATGTTACTCTTAAATTCTACTGTTTTTTCTCTGTAAAATACATTTATTTTTTACAGTGTACAACAGATTTGACTATCTTTGTCTACACTGTAAAAATAAATGTATTTAAAATTAAAATCTCCATTAATGTGATCAGTGTTTACTTTAGTTGAGCTCTTCACCCTTCATCTCATATACTGTGATCTCTCTTTGGGCTGGAAAATGAAGGACAATCAAAAGAAAAAGTGATCAGATTTATTTGTCTGGTTGATAATGATGTGATTTGTTATCTTGTTCAGTGTTGGTTTTATGTGATTCATATTTTTGTTGGGTTTTAGCTCAACAGTGGTGACAATAATTAGTCATACTGCAGTGCATGATGGGAGTTTTTCATGCATCGCAGCATGAAGCGTTTTGTTGATTGTCACCATTGTTGAGCTTCTTATGCTGGTTCTTGACATCTGTGTGTGTCTAGAAAGTGCCGGAGTTCACATTTTTATACGAGTTACATTGATTTAAAATTAAACATAGACGTGAAGAAAAAACAATATTTTGGTTGTAAACAGTTGATTATCTCATCATATGAAAACAGTGAAGAGTCGCTCACCGCACAGCTCTGATCTCTGTGCTTTACAACAGCACATGCATTGATACAGAGAGAAATCTAACACAGGGGTCAAGGGTCAAGAGCCCAACTAAAGCAAACACTGATCTCCATGATGGTGACGTCATTTGAACCAATAAAACATCAACATCTGATCCTCTGTGATTCTCAATAACAGCAGGTGTTCATCACTAATGCTCAATCATCATTTCATTACTCACTTAATTATCTCATTCACTTTAACTCTTTGAGGACTTGGATGTGACTTGAGACTTGCTTGTGACTTGAAAGGAATGACTTGGTTCCTCCTCTGGTGAAATCAGCTCATGGGTTCATGGGTGAAACAAAAATATGGCAGGACTTTTACTCTTTGGCCCCTGGACTATACACCTCTGCATGCACGGTATGTGGAAAATACATAAATCTGAATTTGTGATTAAAAAGTTTGAAAACCCCTGATTTAGAGCACCCTAGAAACCACCTTAAAACACCTTTGCAATGACCCAGAATGCCTTAGCAACACCATAGCAACCACCTAAAAACACTTAAGCAACCAAGTGCCAAGTTTTGCCACAGCAAGTAAAGTTTTATTTTAGTTTTATTTAAGTTAATAGTTTTACATACTTCAGAATCTTAATATTTTCTTCTAGTTTTTCACACTGTCTTATAACTTGCATCTTTTAGTTTACACAGTAACAAGTCTGATTTGGGTTGGAATAAAATAAATGCAAACGTGTGGAACTTAAATGCTTGCTTTAAAAAATTATTTATTTTGATTTGACATTGACAACTTTTCTTAGTTTAACTAAGCAATGACAACTCTGAATTTTATAACGTGATTAACTAAACATATTCACATGTAACTGTACTTGCAAGTGTAAGTTACGTGTGTTAGGGTCGTGCGCAGTAACACAGTTCAACCTGTAGGTGGAGTCCATCTGAACACTGACGGAGTGAATGAAAGTGAAGAAGTACGGTGAGGTATGTTGGTGCTTTTCTAACATATTTTTATCACTGAAGGGCTTAATTTTCATTGTTCAACAACACAACAGTCATGTTAAGTGAGTTCCACGTTAACATTACGTGATAGGACTGTAATAAAATTTCTCCACTGTGTTGAACTGAGATTAGCAAACTAGCAACTGCTAATTGTTTTGATTATTTGTAGACAAGTTAAAGTTGTTATGGGTAGTAATATAGACTAGTTGGTCTGTTGTAAATGTTTGATTTATAATTGGCTTTTAGTATTACTCCATACTCTGGATTATGTAGACTAATTTTCACTTTCATTTGCAGAAGTTGGGTTATGAAACAAGTGGAAGTACACATAGTTAGTATCGTGTTGCATACCGGCATAAAACATCAAATCTACCAGAACCACTCATTTGTGTCAGTTTGTTTCATTCAAGTCATACAATGGATTAAAGGTGTATTTATAAAACAAATCACTCCTAGTCTGTATATCAGCTCTTTAGAAATGCAGCTCGGCCAATCAGACTCTTAAGATCAGAACAAACTTTTATTTACTCTGGAATCAAATGCTGAAAGACTCACAAACACTGCTTTGTGAATGTTTCTTTATATGAAAGAACTCTATATTTTGTTGTATGGTTTATCATACTATTTATTGTTTTCTCTTATAACTTTATACTCAATATTTCAAGACCCTTTTTTCTCTGTTACTTGTACAAAAAAGAATATGCTTCTGATTCTTTAAATGGCACGTACACTTGTTCATATTTGTAATGTAAGTATGCTTGTAATATTGTTTTTATTTCTTACAGAACTGTGATTGTGTCAAACCCAATCACCCGTCGGAGAGAGACAGTCAAGTTTCTCAACACGTACTGCATTTGGAGGCTTCTAAAAGTGATTGTTTTAAAAGACATTAATGGATGACCTTGAAAACCTTTCACATATATGATATATGCTCTGTTATATGTCAAAAATATAGCCTGTAACAAATATTTAGTACAGTTATTACATGTGACCATAAATGAATGTTTTGACTCTCTTTGGTTATTATTTTTTGTATTTACCATATAGAAAAGTTTTCTATTTATTATGTCTATTGCATCATTTTCTGTTTTATACTTCTGTCACTACTTATTAATATCATAAGTATATTAATATAATATGTATTTGTAAAGCTGTGAAATATGTAAATCCTGCTATAGAAATACATTTGAATTGAAGACAATTGAAATTACTTATTTTGTTGGTTAGCTTTCTTCAAAATCTGATATGTACTGTATGTGTTTCCTAATATTTTCCCAGTAAGGTGAACACTAATATGTTAATGTGATTAATGATTTTGAGTCACCTGTACATGTACAGTTAGAGGTATATTACAAGTATTTCAAGTGCAAAAATAATATCTAAATAGTATGTTGTACTTTTATGAATGACAACTGTGCTACAAGTTTTGAACTAGTAAACTACCAGTACTCTTAAAGATAACCTACAAGTACACTTGCAGTATAAAAACTACCTAACTAATAGTTTACTGGGTGTAAACTTCAAAGTGTATTTTCATAGACTAAACGTGCTAAAAGTATTGAACTAGTAAACTATCAGTATACCAACAAGTTTACATGGAGTATAGTTGTAGTACACATGAAAACCTAATTGTAAACTTGTTGTGTACTCTAAAGTTTACTTCTGTTGCACTTAAAGTACACTTAAAAGTATACTTTTATAAACTAAAAAGTGGGCCAATTTAGTTCCAAGCGGTATTCAAATAGTACACTTTCAAGCATACTACTAGTCCATTGATATTAGTATACGTAATACAACAGTATACTTAAAAAAGTATACTTAAAAATATACTTGAACTTTACTCAAGTATACTTAAAGAAATGAACTTCAAGTATACTTCTTTTTGATAAGGTCTGTTAGCCCTTAGCAGCCATTTCTACAGTCATATATTGTCAACACTGTTGCCAGCTAGTTACTGTAGGTGTTTTACAGTAAACTACTGCAATGACTGTTTGAAGATACATCATTGTTTTATATTTACCACCTAAAAACTTCAGTGTTAGTTCTACTCCATTTGATTTATCAACTTCCACACGTTCTATCTGTGGTGTAGACATCATACATTAGTGGAACGTCTTCAGTAGTACATTAACCGCGCAATTCATGCTGTTGTTTACATACTGACCAAACCGTGACATAGATAAAAACACTCTATTAGCTTTCCGGATGTTGAAGTCTTATAACACTATAAGATGCTGTTCGGTGACATGCGTTGAGTCAGTCAACATACACTTATGTTGCTTGTGTTCCAGAGAAAAATCCCTCAAAAAGGTGTTCCTGAATGTCATTCCCGGTTACTGTGGTGCGAACACAACAAAAACAAGTAAAGCTCTTGAATACAGTGCACAGGACTTTAATGGGGTCATTTTCAGAGTTTGTCTGTCCCTGGTCACCTGACCACACTTGACTTTCATTGTATGGAATACAGCATTAACAACCTGCGAAATATCTCCTAAAAAGGTGATGAGGAAGTCTACACACACATGAATAACAAGAGATAACATCAAATGTCAGGCCTGATATTTGCATTGATGTTGTTGTGTAATGTTTCCAAACTGAACATTCACACATTCAGCTTTGTTTCTCATTCAAATGAGTATGCCTGAAACTCACGGCTAACAAAAGTGTCTTTGCAGAATAGTCACGAGATTATTGTATCCAAAGGCGCTTTAAATGAAATGAGACTGGGGATCAGCTCTTGAGGTACTGGCCTTTTTTGGCCAGCCAGTGGATTAGGACCAGCAGACTAAAAGAGAGCTTCATCCACCAGGCAGTCAGGAAGCTAAACTCCCTGAGATGGTCTCTGTGTGATCATAATGTGTGCCATGAATGACTGTATTAATGAATGAATGAATGAATGAGTTACACCACTTGCACTTTAAAAAGAGGGAAAAGATGGAAATCAACTCTGGGATTACCAAAGAAAACCTGCTCCTGACCAGGTTAGGTTCACAGAGTAAGTTACTATGGTTACTGACTCTGAGTATAAGTGACCTCTCTTTTAGAAACGGGCTTGAGTTACCCCGCTTTCTCGGGTTTGACATACATCACATTCTGAAACGGTAACCCAGAGTTTCCCTCATTTCAGGCTTAATATACTCAGAGTTTTTACTAAACCTCTTCTCTGAAATGGGCCCCAGTTGTTAACAAACACAATCACTGAAGAAACATGACCAACAAGAAGTCACCCTGATAGTTTTGGGTGTTTCCTTTAGTTGTGGTCTTTATACTTGATTTCTACTAATCCTAATAAAAAATAAAGTGTTTCCTAATTGAAAAGTAAGGTTGTGTTTCATATGTGTTTTTTATAACAGCAAAAACAACATTATAATAAGCCAATCATCAACAAGAAAAAACTAGCAGCATGCATCAAAACTCCTCGGTAACTCCCAGCATGCATTGAGTTTGACATGTTTACATGTGTTTTGTCTGTTTTGTCACCATCATTGAGGTTTGTATGAAGTGTTGATGTCTAAATGTATTGTAGAGGTTTTAGCTAACGTTATTATATTGATGAGCAAAGCTCACCAAATATGGTTCTCCACCAGATCTTTCAAGATCATATCCGTGAAATGAGTTATTTAAAACATCAATTTCAGTCAAGGAATTAGTTTAGTTTAGTGATCAAATATACATATTTTACACTCTCTGATTAGTAATATAAAGTATAACAATACTTGTATGCATTCGTCCAGCAAATGCCTCAATGATATTATATACTTTACATTATCTCATGGCCATAAGTAACGTGACTTTACCAAACAGGATTTAGAGCAAAGGTAGCGTAAATCGAAACACAGTAGAAGGGACCAAGTTTGTGAGCGTGAATGCAGAAAACCCATCACAAATGAATATCTATGGTTGTTTATTAAACTCTACTCTATGATAACAAAAACAATGACGATTGCATAAAACAAAAAAATACATGAAACACAAATGCGCTTGGAAGAAAATATCTGAAACAGATACTTGCAAGCTCTGTGCTGGACCGATATCCGTATGCGCGTGTAGAGATGGAATTGTTCAAAAGGTTTCAGAAGGCAAGTCCTGCCGAAAGTTGCGGGCCTCGTGATCGGCCCGCATGGCTTAACCACGTGGCAGTAGAAGTCCATTGTTCCATCCCTTTCCCCAGGGGGGGGAAGGGCAGTCTCCGAAGAGACCGGAGGAAGGGACGAAGCCGGAAGAGAAGAAGGGACGACAAGACAAGAGAGGGTTTTCAGAGCAGGCTCGATATTTAACCTCATGAGAGGGCATGCCCACCTGAGTTTGAATCGACCAATCAGAGTTGAGCAGGGAAGAGGTTCTTTGTCCACTCAACAGCTAATTTGCATCTTTATGACCTCCTAGCAACTTTACTAAATGCCAGTCCAAATTATAACATAATAAGTATAGAGTGTTCTATAGTCACACAATGTATATAAACAAGGAGGAATTGTAAAGACAAACATTTAGATATCAAAAATGGACAGGTTTGAATTGCAACAAGTCATGATTCATTCAGATGGAACGCATACAAACAAAGCCTGAATTAAACTTGTATATCTAACTGAAGACAGACTATTTAAAATGGCACGAGCGCCAACACACAACCTAGATAGTTAGATATATGTATAGAAAAGGACAGTTTAATCACATAAGTTCCTATTGTCAGGGACATTTCTCTGGTTAGCCTCAGATATTAAGTTAGAGATGAGACAGAGACTTCTCACCAATGCTTTGAAGCATAGGGGTCGTAAATATCCAACAGAGAGACAAAACGTTATCAAAACTCTAAAACCAGACCCCTGGAGCCAGGTTTTTGCTATGGTCTTTTGATGATGATAGCAAAAGAAACCAGGACAAAAGGGAGTGGGGGTTGATGGCTCTTCTTTCAATGACTCCGACCATTTGGCTTATGCTAGATTCTCTACAGTATCTTATTGTCAGAGTTAATTCTTTGGGCAAGTACTTGAATTGAAGAGTTACTTGAATTGTTATTTTCTTGTTGACTCAACCTTGACTCCAACTTTAAAAAGTATATTTGTTCAACTAGTTTCATACTTCATTCAACTAAAAGGTTTTAATCAGTTGAAATTTTGGAAAGCTCCAGCAATGGTTTGGCTTCAGTTGGAGGATTCGGCTGATCACCAATGATTAAATCACGACAGAACAACACCGGTTCATCACGAAAACCCAGTCTGTACTGCCACACATATAAACACTGCTTGGGTTTCAGCTCCAGTGTCAGTTCCTCTTCCACTTCAGTCGCTTCATTCCAGCTTTCCTTCTCAGTGTTCACATGTGAACCCCCATATTCTGCTGAAAGAGAGAACTGGACCTTGGCGATTAACCCTGCGAGATCTCCAGATTGGATCAAGGATGATGGGCATATCTTCCAGTTGTGCATGATCTGTGTCATCTTCTCCTTGTTGTATCCCACCTTTTTAGTGATTTTATTTCGCCATGTCCCTGTAGTGTCACTGTTCATTTCTATAGATTTTATCTTCTCCCACCGGCCAAAGGCTGGACCTTGAGTTATGGACAGACCACCGGGCAGAAAGTTCACAACATCAGGGTGAACAGAAAAGACTTGACCATCATCTTTCTAAAGGTCAGCGCCTTTGCAGTATTCGACTCCCCACTTTGAGACCGGCTTCAGAAAACAACAGCAATCTGACAGGCCCCAGTAATAGAGACCATTACATGATTCAGGGTTCAAATTTTGTTTTACATCAGTGGAGACGCTACCCAGGCCAGACGTTATTCTGAAAATTCCCCTTCCTTTGAATATGATAACAAAGAACTTATTGATGCTCAAGTAGTGTTCTCCACCTCGGAAGTCAGGATCAAGTTCTTCAACTACAGCATCAGCATCTGTTGACAGATCTGTGACTCTGCGGTACGATTCGCCTTTAATGATGTAAAAGCGGCCATCCATATCAGCAAGATAATGGTCTCCATTTTGGCAGGAGGGGTGCAGCTTGAATATAGTGAGGTCTGAACCTTTCTGTAAATCACTTATTTGCATATAGCAGCCGAGATCAGATCGGATTATGTAAGTGTACTCTTTCCCTGCACAAATGTCAACACCTTTCGTTTTGTTCCTGGGGATAATGTCTCTCATTGTGCCTTTACCTGCAACACAAACACAGACATATACAGAGATCATTATATATCAATATATGTAGCAGTAGACCTCTGTCTAATGAAATGATTGGACAGAAGGGGTTGCAATTAGACTCGGTTCAGGTGCGCTATAAGTAAGTCGAGTTTGTGCTGCCTGGATGTGTGTCACTTGAGCGTCACTAACTTCTGGGTTGCTGTGTAGTCATCCGAGAGGTATGAGCTGCTCGCCGGTGAGATTGTTAATTTACGTTAATGCTATTGTGTTATCTACTCTGCTACGAACTTCCCCTCTATCAAACAGTCCTTTGTTTTGCTGCGCTGCTAATCCAGACTGGCGGCTGATCTGCTTTGCATCTTTCCTTCTCTGCATGCTAGAGCGGTGTGGAGTATATCGTCTGTGGACCGGCTCTACGTTTGTTGACTGATGTCGCTAAGCTAAGTGCTACAACTGTTTCCTACTGCTGTGGCCCAACTATTTCCGCCTGCCAGGAAGATTTTAAGATTTATATATACATACATATATATATACATATAGGGTTACAATTGTTCAGATCTTACTTATCAGACAGACATCAATTTGTCCATTTAAATGGGGAATCATCAAATCTAACGCAAGTAAATTATGGATTACCTCAGGGATCGGTTTTAGGACCCTTGCTATTCTCCATATACATGCTGCCCCTTGGAAACATTATTAGAAAACATGGAATTAGCTTCCACTGTTATGCAGATGATACTCAGCTATATATCTCATCAAGACCAGATGATTCCTTCCAACTATCCAAATTGGCAGAGTGCATCGACGATATAAAGCATTGGATGACTTGTAATTTACTTCTTTTAAATTCTAATAAAACAGAAATATTACTTATCGGACCAAAGACACGTGAGCAGAATATTTCGGATTATAACCTGCAAATTGAAGGCTGCAGTGTTACTCCAACAAATACAGTTAAAGGGGTCATATGGCGGAAATACGTGTTTTTCTGTGTCTTTGGTGTGTTATAAGTTACCCATGCATGTATTAGACACGTAAAATTGATCAAATTAATGTGTCGGAACAAAAGATGCATTCTATCTAAAAGCGAATGCTCACCCAGACCTGCCTGAAACGCCTCATGTAACCACACCCCGACGAATGTACGTCACTTCGTAACATGATTTGATTTAAGACCGCCCAAATCTAAACGCAAGTAAGGTGGGCGTACTTGTAAATCTCATTGTATCATCACCGCCGCAGCCATGTCGCGGAGACGCTGTGTGTTTCGTTGCGAAAAGAAAGACTCTTTGGTTGCCATGCCAAAAAATGAGAAAACTAAAAACGAATGGTTACATTTTCTTTACAACACTGTTACAGAAAAGTACAATCCGAATGTTCAAGTTTGTGCAGCGCATTTCACCGAAGATTGCTTCACGAACCTGGGAGAGAGATTAAGACCGGCTATGCACGAAAGCTTTGGTAAAAAAGTGGGGCCATTCCAACCATTCCAACTTCACTGAATGCCGATGACATTTGATCACCTGTCAGGAGAATTGAAGAGGAACCTGATGTTCCGAATATGGTAAGAGGCGTTACATTTCCGTGAAACGCTTGCAGTATTCGACCAATCACTACGCACTGGTTAACTGGCCAATCATAGCACACCTCGTGTTTCAGAGCGATGAGCTTTGTAAAAAAATCAGCGCGTTTCAGAGAGGCGGGGCAAAGAGGAGATACAAACATGCACGTGTGTGGAAAATACAGCGTTTTTAAATCTTAAATCGTGTATACACATTAGGGCTGGGCGCGATGGCAAACATGTAAACTCTATAGTTTTTTTTCTATATTGATCGATAACGATATTTATTTCGATAAATAATTAATTAAAAAACTGTATTTAAAATAATCTATTTTAAATACAGTTTATTAACAAAACAGTCTAACAAAAGTTAACTTTAAACCAGTTAAAATTAAATTAAACCAAGTCATTGATATTACGTAATTAGACGTGCACTGTTGCAACACAGAGGATATTAGGCCATAAACAACATGTACCAGTTCATTCAGTCTCATTTTGACTCAATTGACTCGTTAAGTAAAGGGAGTGTTCATTCAGTACATTCAACCAATGACAGGGCTGTTTCTGTGTACATTTGAACGCTATTGGCTCAGCACCTGCGCACATACATAACGCTGCAATAATGTCTTGCTGGAGTAGTGGGATTCATTCAATGCATTCAGTGAACCTTAAAGACATCTCACATAAACTGTAGTACATTTCTTTAATCATGCAGGCATCTTACACACAAGGGTCAATATTTTAATGTGCACACAAACTCACTTCATTACATCTCTAATCTGTACAGGGCAGTGCTGGTTGGTTTCATAAGCACCAGCTCATGTTAGCAGATATGTTAACGATGGATATAAAAACGTTTGTGCTTGAGTTTCGAAGTAACTCGCTTGCAATTGCGCCTCAAGTTTGTTTTGTTTAACCGGCGATAAGACACTTGATAAACCTCGTGATGACAACTCGAGGTTAGTTTCACCTTTGTTTCCGCTTCCAGTCATGTTTTCCTCCTCATGTCGAGTTTTCTTTGCCGAGTGCAGTATGAAATGGACTTTGTACTTTGACGCGCATGATAAAAGCTGCACGCTGACTGACTGTTGTTGCGTTTATTTCTGCGTTCTGTTAGACTGTAAGATTAATCCATATCGAGTCAAAATGCCAATAGCTTATCATCGTTATCGACATAAATTCTATCGCGATTCGATATGATATCGTTTATCGGCACAGCCCTAATACACATTACATTACATCTAAAACAAACGATAATATTCGTTTTAGCCGTGTCATATGACCCCTTTAAAGACCTAGGCATTATATTAGACAGCAACCTGTCATTTAAAAATCACATCTCAAATGTCACAAAAACAGCCTTCTTCCACCTTAGAAATGTTGCCAAATTACAAAATATTTTATGTGTGGCTGATGCAGAGAAGCTTATTCATGCATTTGTGATCTCAAGACTTGACTACTGTAATGCACTGCTTAGTGGTTGTCCTGCATCATCAATAAACAAACTACAGTTAGTTCAGAACGCAGCTGCCAGAGTTCTAACCAGGTCCAGAAAATACCATCACATAACCCCAATGTTATCAACCCTTCACTGGTTACCCATTAAGTATCGTATTGACTTTAAAGTTCTTTTAATNAATATTTTATGTGTGGCTGATGCAGAGAAGCTTATTCATGCATTTGTGACCTCAAGACTTGACTACTGTAATGCACTGCTTAGTGGTTGTCCTGCATCATCAATAAACAAACTACAGTTAGTTCAGAACGCAGCTGCCAGAGTTCTAACCAGGTCCAGAAAATACCATCACATAACCCCAATGTTATCAACCCTTCACTGGTTACCCATTAAGTGTCGTATTGACTTTAAAGTTCTTTTAATCACTTATAAAGCCTTAAACGGTTTAGCCCCTACCTACATAACAGAGCTTCTACCGCACTATAACCCATCACGCTCTCTAAGATCTCTAAACTCCAGACTTTTGATAACACCTAGAATAACTAAATCCACCAAAGGGGGCGGAGCTTTCTCATACGTAGCACCTAAACTCTGGAATAGCCTTCCCGATACTATTCCAGGGTCAGACATAGGGCTGTCGTGGTAACCACATTTCTATAATACCGAACGTTTGACAAGCCGACCGCAGAGGATGACAAGCAACCGCCAGTATCCGCTACAACCGCAATGTTCACGTTTTTTATTTGAGCCTATGTTGTTTAGAACTTCATGCATGTATAATAAATGACACATGAATGGGCTATGAAAATATATTATTCGAAAAGATACTATTAGCTGAATCAAGCATGAATGCAAAAGTTGTAAGCACTCAAACTGAAACTGACATGACAGAAAGGCAATGTCTGCTTCTAAATGCAGTTTTAAAGTTTGAAATTATATTAATCGTGCAAAATACAAAGCGCTTCAATAAACTCAAACTTTTAAAGGTGTGATGAAGTGGTTGATAAAGTTGTTTATTGTTTTATATTGTTGTATGAGGTCTACTTATGACGTTCGCATGATTTTTACATTCAAAAACATCAAAATCAATAAGTAATAGACTATTTTCTACCCAGGTTTTGAGGCCAGCTGTACAAACGCTCGGTTTTAATGGGTTGTGCCGCATTGAAGACACTTGGAAGTAAACGCCCACCGCTTTGATTGGATGGCAGTTTGCGTAGTTGGAGCCTTCTGTGAATTTGGTTCGAGACGTAACGTTACACATTAGCACCATTCGCACAGGATTAGTATTATCTGGAGACCTCTTGTGATTTATAAATGACCTCCCCACATCAGTATTTCATGTGACGCATTCGTGGACGTGATGGCAAGGCTCTGCGTATAGTTTGTATAGCCTATAGTTGTATTGTGTTTAGTGATATATGACCGTACCTGTCAGCATTTCAGACCCGTGATCACGAACCGGACAGAAGATCACTGTGATCGCGGGTCTCGAATGTTACGAGAGTTTCCATGATAAATAAACAAACGGGAGACTCCCGGTAACTTATGGATATCACCCAGCACCCGAAATAATACCAACACACTTCAAACAGCCTCCATTATTCGCAAACGGTGGATAAAACCTTGAAAAATGATATATGAGCCCGCCCAATCACAGAGATGCCGATTCGCACGGGCTTAAGATCACAGACAACCTCTGCATAGATCAAGCGATCAATAACAAAGCAATAGAGACGCATAGTACAAACATGTTTGACTCACATAAGATTGCTGCGCCATTCCTATCGGATCCAATATTGACGGCACAGACAGCACTGCTTTTTCATTTTAGTCTCTCCACAAATCCAGTGTCGACCTGTGCCTTGTTCACGAAGGAATCCTCGGAGAAATGAAGCAAACAAATGCTCCATGTTTTTCCCACGTGAGCTGGAACGTCTTTAAAAGTAAACTTTAACCACGCATTCCTAATATCAGAATCCGAAGGAAGGTTATGCAGCGACTGTGTTCTTCCACAACCTGGGATGGCACAATATTTAGCGATCTTTAACACCATGTTTATTGCTTGCTCGCTCTACCTGGTTCTGCGCCACTGGTTCTGTCATGCGTGAACCAGTGGGCGGGGTTGGAGAAGTAGTCGTTGATATTCTTCTGTGGAGGCGGTGTTCAACCTATCAATGACGTCATAGATAGGTGCATTCCAGGACCTGGCGTTCGCTGGGCCTGGTGTCAATAACAGATGTAATCTCAGTAACAAGGGCGTTTTCAGTTCTGACACTTACATGATGTTCACGTGAATACCATTCCCTCTTATATAACAAAAGCTCGGCTTAAAATTGTGATTTTAATTCATGGCACCTTTAAAACACGTCTTTGTCTGTGTATCTGCAGCACGCGCGCAACATAATGGCGGAGAAGCGAAGGAGTTTCTCGACAGTCACCGGCTTTACAGAGACGCGGCTTCCACCCGACCATTTGGATATGTGTGTTTTCCTCAAAAACATGTTAAACAATATAAACATGATCATATACTGACTCGAATGTTTATCTGTTGTTCTTTATATTATTTACGTATTATTATGTGCAGTCTGCTTTATTTTGTTCGCTCTTTTGTTCTGTACACAGCAAAGTCCCTGGTGTAAAAAAGTCAACTCAATTGATTCATTAACTGCATTAATAAATGAACATTTCACACCAGAAAGACTCTGTTTCAGTGTACATTTGTACACCCGTAGCTACGGACTCATATATACACCAGGGTGTACAGTTTTACACCAGGGACTTTGCTGTACTCTTGCATTGCATATTTTCGATTAAACAGTGTCAGAAGATACTGTAAGCATGTTCTGGATATAGCCTAATTATAAGATTGTTCTGAAGTGGTGATGCTCGAATAATAATAAAGAATAATAGTAGGCCTATTGAAAATGCTGTAATATTCAGTGCCATTTGCTATGCATTCGTTTTGCCCCGTACACACGAGACGTGACGGGCAACAAAACGTTTCTAAAATCAATTGTTGTGCATTGCTGTACTGGCTGTGTGAACAAAAATATATATAACATAGTATTTCTAATGTGTCTTGACGTGTTTGGTGTGCACAGTGTTATACAAAGTGTTACAAATTATACGAAAGTTATACAAATACTGGCTCATTTTTTTCTTCAATTTAAGATTACGTAGTACATGATTGTAATTTGTATTGAGGCTTCGTGAATATGCACGTAACAAGCCTAAACAATTTGCTTTTATATATTTTCTCGTTTTACAATTTCTATTTATCTTGTATTTATCATAGACTGGTTGGTCTTGAGTCTTTTCTTTAATAAAGGAAAAAAGGCGTGTATCCTACATTGCGTTTTTATTGCTCTGTGTTGTTCTGCATTTACCAACAAAATATGAAAATACGTTTTTAATTAGTTTTAAAACAGCCGTCTTTGTTAGTAAAACACCAATATATGCAACACAATAAAGCCCAACAACATAATTTAGGCCTATTTATTTGGTACCAAAATTCAGGATTAATGCGACACTGCGCTAATGAGCCACACAAAATCACCGCAATGGACATTCCTTCACCACACCAGCCCTAGTCAGACACAATCCCAATTTAAATCTAGATTAAAGACACATCTTTTCAGCCAAGCATTCACTTAATGCATAATATGCTAAATTAATTAATTAATTAATGAACAGCGCTAATAATTCTCTTTCTCCCCTCCTACAGCGCCTCTGGATGCCCATCCTGAGGTAGGGAGAGATTAAGCCAGGACCAGCTGAACATCCCGTGCCATCCTCCTGCGAGAGCCTGCGGACTGACTGACCATCCCAGCTCCATCTCAGGCAATTCCATACCCAACCAAAAGCAAAGACGGACTACTTGTCACATTAACGCTAAATTTACAATACTTGGCATTTAATGCTAAACTTACATCACACGACAGCAGTTTGAAGTTATAGCTGCACTCAGTTACATTATGCCATTACTATTTTCCCTGCTTATAACATGCCTCTGTTGTCCGATATCCATCACAAAATAAGACAAATTAGACCCGAACAGTTTCAACAAATTAAACTTCCTAAATCACAACTAATAATCTCTCCCTATTCTTCATAAACATTTACTCTGTAACTTTTAATCAAAGTCAGTGAGTTCAGCTGTGACACGTCAGAGGAGATCTGGTCCTCCCGGCTGAGACTGGTTTCTCCCGAGTTTTTTTCCCATTTATTTCTCATTGGAGTTTGGGTTCCTCTCCACAGGGCCGTGTAGGCTTGCTCACCGGGAGACTGCATTTATTAGATATTATTTACTAGAATGATCTTGCTTGGTCTATAAACACCATGCACTGTGCTGTGTTTTACATTTTCTGTTTTTCTTATTTTCTCCTGTAAAGCTGCTTCGGAACAATGCACATTGTAAAATGCGCTATATAAATAAAATTTAATTTAATTTAATTTAATTAAATTAAAGGTCCAGTGTGTAATTTTTTGCAGGATCTATTGACGGAAATGCAATATAATATGCGTAACTATCAGTGGCGATCGGTGCCTCCTCTTCAGGGGAAGCTGGAATTCAAAATACGTGTTCAGTGCTTCACGTGAACCTTTGTGCATCACACATCATGTCAAAATACGTGCCTGCTGCAGACGCGTGGAAAGGGTTTATGATAAAAGAGACGCTCGCCTTCAGAAGACACTGCGTTAACTCTGATTACACATGAGACTAAGCGAGTATCTAGCAAACACGAGCGTCTCTTTTATTAAAAACCCTTTCGGCACGTATTTTGACATGACGCGCCACACACATGACGGGCTAAATACATGTTTTGCCGAGCTTCGCATTACTGCTTCCCCTGAAGAGGAGTCACAGATTGCCACTGGTAACTATGTCTTCAGAGGTGTATAAAGAGCTTACACAATGAAGCGTTGTGTTTTTATTACCTTAGAATGAGCTATTTCTATCTACATACACATACGTCCCCTTGCATATAATTTGCCATGTTCTGTCAGCCGTTGTAGTGTTTAGAATGGGAGGGGTGGAGTGAGCGGTTGGTTGCAATTCGCAACCTTGCCGCTAGATTTCACTGACTGGACCGCTAAGTATAAATTGGGCATAGTAAAGATAAGTTAAACAATACAAAATCGGCACTCCTTTCACTACAGAGGTGTAATAGATATATGCAGTGATTTTTATTCCCCTAGTTAGCCCCAAATGATTTGGGCTCAGCCCCGGTTTTCAAAGCCTAGAAACGCCCCTGCATATGTCTATTTGATGTAAATTGCGTGTTAATGCGTAATACGTGTTAACCGAGTGGCAACCTTCTGGTCTATCTCGTGAAACCAACACGGAAGTGACTTAAACTATAATTCATTGACTGGCCGCTAGAGACTGGCTCCAAAACAGAGTTGTTAAAATGCCGAACTTTATAGCAGAGAAAACATGTTTACAGCCTGCTACAAAACATGATTTTGGTCTATAGCTAATTTTGCCCTTCATGACCATAGCCGCGGGAACGTATTTTGAGCAGGGGGCGCTGTCATTTTTTTTTTATTACTGTGTTATGACTGTGCCATGGGCAAGCCGCTTAAGTTTAATGTTAATAAATAACGGAGGCAAAAATTAGTTGCTGCCGAGAATAAAGATCCCAGTGTGATTATAGGATGCAGCATAAAAACAAACATATAAACGCATGTTATATGTATGCCTATAGCCAAAGCAAAATCTGTTGTACGAAAACTAAACTAGCTGCGCGGCGGCAGCTTAACCACCCAAACAAAAACCATGGGCAAACCGGTCACGTGATTAAACACAACTGCATGCTGCACGGCAACAGCACAGAAATCAACCCGTAATGTTACATATTGTGCCTGTAGACCTAGCCACAATCTCAAATCAAGGAATAACTGTCTTACATTTCTGCTGGCCTGCATGCAAAACTCCGAAAGTGGCATTTCTTTCTGGGTTGACGCTGCTGAAGTCCTGCATGAGGTAAAGAAGTCTGAAATTCATTTTTGCGCCATTTGGACAAGACCGCTCATGACACTTGACCTTCACTAATGCCGTGACGTCATTAGACACTTGCGTTGTCATTGTAACAGTAACGTTATTAAAGCAGATAACGTCACTTTACCCTAAACTTTATGAATAAACATTTTATTGAAAACAAATGCGAGAGTTTGATTAGAACCCCGGCCTCCTGTGTCACACTACACAGACTTTACACCTTACGCCACTGGAGTCATTGTTCAAAATGAAGTCCTTCTTACATATTCTCTATTCCAATCACATATTGGTAGGCGAACCTGGTGCAAATAGTCTCTGCCTTTATTTATGTATCTTTCACATTGTTTCAGTTTTTCTTTCGCTCGACGCCAGAGGGTGCTGCAGCCTTCCCGCGGCTATGTTCATGACAACTGTGAGGGGGTGAATTTGTCTATTACTCATCCGTTTAAATTATATTAAGTTTTAAAGTTCTGCATAATTAATGGATTGGCCACTTGAGTGACAAGTTTCACCAACCAGGAACCTCAGCCCAACCCCAAAATTGCGTTTCACAAACCTACAGGTGACGTCATGGATACCACGTCCATGTTTTATACAGTCTATGGCAGGGGTCACTAACTAGCGGACTCCGGTCCGGATGCGGACCGCGAGATGCATCCGTCCGGACCTCAAAGACTTTTGACATAATAAAAAAAAATGAAAGCCTAACATTATTTTCTAATACAATCAAATTTTTAACAGGCACATCAAGGTCAGCTCAGTAGCAGTTTGGGTCCTACGGCGCCACGGACAGTTAACAAATGAGCACTGTTGCAACGTTCAGACAAAGATGAGTGAAGAGAGACGAGACAGACTCGCTGCACAGCGCGCAGACAGATGTAACTGTCAGTGACTGAAAAACAATGTCCTTTTCAAAAGTTAGAAAAGTTGACACTGAAAACCATGTTTTCCGAGATGAATTTATTCTTCCTGCATCAAAATGCACGAGACAGGTTTGTCTCATTTGCTCGGAGTCTGTTGCGGTTGTCAAAAGTGGGAACCTTAAACGGCATTATAAAATTAGACGTGGACACTTTGAAGAAACTTACCCGCAGCAGTCCGAGGTAAGGACACGGAAATATATGAGCTCAAAGCCCAATAGGAGCGATCTACACGGGTCCTCCCTCACTCACTTACCGCCCAACAACCAGCAAATGAATGTTCATTAAGAATACAGTGGCTCTTAGGAAAACATAACAAGCCCTTTACTGATGGGAAAATAGTAAAAGAGTGCATGGAGGCTGCGTGTGAAACACTTTTAGAAGGAAAATAAAGACATGAACTGAATGAAAATATGACACAAACCCCCTTTCAGCTGCAACAGCCACAAGAAGAGCTGAAATGTATCAGAGGATGATCAGTCACAACTTGATGCTGCTATTTGTTCATCTCAGTTCAGCAGAAAACAACACTTTAGTTTTCTTTTATAGTTGTTCATGTTGAAATGAATGTATGTTCAGTGCAGGTTTAGAGATTAGGGCATTTTGCACATTTTCCTTCATTATATTGTTGTCAGACATTGTTATGTCATCGTACAGATATAAAAAAAACATCTATTCATATTTTTAGGTATTTAATTGTCCGGACCTCGACTGGTAAGGAGGGTTTGTTTACTGGACCTCAAGCAATTTTAGTTGAAGACTCTTGGTTTATGGTGTTGCCGCAGTTTTACACGTTTTGTCCCGTTTGGCCTTACATAGACATTTGACGCTTTCACTTTCAAGTTTACTGCTGTCTACTGCACCACCATTTCCCGGATCAGTGATTATCCGAAACAATAACACTGATATAAAGTGACATGCATTATAACTCCCCCGTCTTTAATCACACACGGAAAAACATGAAGACACCAAACTAACGGGATAACCAGTTTCCATTTTCACACTGCTAACGCTCATAAAAACACATTAAACATTTCAAATAAAACTTTACTGTCTTTACTCTAATACATACACGTGTCATAAACATTGAAACTCGTTTCCGAAATGTATTATAATCACTTTAGTGATCCGTTACCTGAGAATAAACAGGAAGAATTATGACAAGAGAGAAGTGACGTTTTCTCAGCGATGGCGTTTACTCGTATGAGCACCTCTCGCGATCTCGCCTGAGAACGTTCACCCGTATGAAGAAACTCTCGCGATACAGTGTGAACAACAGGGCATGAGCAATCAATCTCCGATGGACGGATCTACGCTTAAACTCCCTATAATAATCGAGCCCAGACTAACGGCTATGTTAGACACAATACGACCATCACTAATTGCATTACACCATTAACAATAAAACAATCAATAATGTTAAACGAAAATTACTTTGAAACTTTGAATAGAACTATAACCATATTAACATATTAACAATATTAATATCTGCCAATGTGTGATGAGTACTGTGAATACTACCAATTACATGTGCTGCATGCGAGATCTGATCCTTTCACCTTTAGAAAATGAAAAAAGCTGCAAAAACTGTTCTTACGGTCCAAACTGATGATACATACTGATGAGTGACTTCTTTTACTGCAACACTTCTATCCAAACACTATAGGCCCTGTTCCAAATGGCGCACTTGCGGTCTCGTGGACTTAAATTGCGCGTTCTCGCCAAGTCTACGAGTCAGTAGAGTGTCCCATTTGTCTTTTTAGCGCTCAGAAGTCTGCTCGCGAGCGCCTCCTTTGTGCCCTCGATGCGGTCTTCGGCGAAGCCCGCATTAAGTGAGACTCCACTGAAGTCCCCTACCCAGGAATCCTTGCGAGCGCCCAATCACAGAACGGATGGGAGGAGAGTCGTGGACGTCAGACATGCGATATGACTGTGATAAATGTGAATATATGCTGTGATAAAATTCTAAATTAATTTATTAATTAGTTACTTATTCACATTATTGCTTATTTATTTTCTATTAAGCCAGCTATTCAAGAATAAAAACTTTTAATGCAGTGCATTTTCTTACTTAAGGTAATAAGCCATGTTTTGTTGTAGATCTATATCTAGTTGTCTCTGGGCTCCGTAAAGCTGAACAACACAGATTCTGTATTATAGAGAAATATTAAATAACAACATATATGCATATAAAGAAGTGTATACAGAAGAATAGTGTATACAAATAAATACATATACATAAGAAGTTGCATTTACGTCATGACAAATGAATGCATTACAAACATAAGTATCTATTGCATAACGCTCGGGTGGCATATCAACATATGAACTACAGACCAATAAAAACCGGCAACTCCAGTCCCAAATAACAACAGTGGGACAACAAGTGGTCGACTTCACGCGGCGCTGCGCAGACTGATCAGCGAATGACAACAAAGTACCGCGAGAGTAATTAGAAAGCACTGCTTGCTCTTTCCGGTGTGATGACCTAGAGTCTGTCCCAAAATGCACTCCCATGTACCCTTGTGGACTCGTGCCTAGTGCCATATAGGTCTGCACTTCCTGACGTCATCAAGTGTGGACTCGGAGGAGGTCCTCAAGACCGGAGTGCGCCATTTCGGACAGGGCCACAGTCCACGGTATGTTAGCTGATAGTGATGTCCGGTTCACGGACGAAGAATTGTTCTTTTGAATCGGTTCTTTTAGAAAACCGGTCGAACCAGTTCACCAAATCGGACTGAAGCGTTCAAAACGGTTCGCGTCTTAAGCGCCTAACTTATCCACAAATTACAGTTACTCACTTTCTGACATGCATTACAGTCCAATCGACTTGAAATAAACCAACATCCATGAGTTATTCAGTCACTCCAACAGTTAACTGAACCGAGTAGAGAGAACGTTTGTAGCAGCGTATTCAGACCATGTGCTCTTTGATGAAACAGGATACGTTAGTTAGAGAACATCCAAAATATCGATATTTAAAACTAGTATCGATCCGATACTAATGCCAGCGTTGGTATCTACTATCGATATTAAGATCGATCACCCACCCGAGGCTAAATCCAGCTTCTTATTCGCAGCGTCTTATTGAAGCTAGCCCAATTTTTATACACATTTACTTACCACTGATTTAAAACATCAACATAATAACATGCTGTGTTCTGAGTTTATCGCTGTCTAGAGCCACGTAGCTGTTTACTTATAATGGTACTTCTAATTTATATTCCGATAAAAATGTCAACACAGCTGTACAAACGTCAGCAGTCTATAATTATAAAAATAAGAGACTTAAATGTAACCCGATCATTTTTAAAATGTGTCAGTTTTATTGTTACATTATCACATTTGATCAGAGGTGGACAGTAACAAAGTAAATTTACCTGAGTACTGTACTTAAGTACACTTTTTGAGTATCTGTACTTTACTTGAGTATTATTTTTTCTGAGTACTTGTACTTTAACTTCACTACATTTGAAAGACAAATATCATACTTTTTACTCCACTACATTTATATAAAGGTCCAAAAGTAGAAAATCTTTCTATGTAGCGGGTTTTCCTGTGTGCGCAATTCTTCTGGCTTGCGATCTGCCAGGACCTTTTACTGTTGCCAAGTATTTCAGTTTTTCTAAGCTCGCGGTTTTCCGTCTAGCTTTGAATGGCCATTCCCAGCTAACAATTTTTGGTTCCCGGAACGTTCCCCTAACGTTAGTTTTTGGTTATCAGAACGTTATTTTCTTAAGGTTCGTTTTTGGTTCTCCAGGAAAGTTTTCTTTACGTTAATAGAATGTTCATTTCTGGTTCCCATAACGTTCTAGGAACCAAAAACTAACGTTAGGGGAACGTTACCCTAACGTTATAGAAACCATGAAACTAACGTTTTATTTCCGTAAAGATAACCAAAAACAAACCTTAAAAAGACTTTCTGGGAACCAGAAACTAACGTTAGGGGAACGTTCCCAGAACGTTAGCCTAAACTATTTTTCTTGGGTCCAATGGCATCACTACACGTCAGTAATGAATACATCCATGCTGTGTTTTTATCCATCGCTTGTCTAATCTAATTAAAATAAGTAAAATACATCATCCCACACAATATGGAGGATGAAATCAATGCATTTAGCCTAATAATTCCTTTTTCATTACTGAAGTAGCCTAATCGTCGATTTAAACAGCACGTTTAAATGTTGTTTTCTGGTTATTTTCTGGTTAAAAAAAACAATAAATAACCATCAGGGAATGTTACTCTCTGGTTATTTTCAGGTTGCAAAAAAATACCAAAAAATAACCATCAGGGAACGTTATTTTCTGGTTATAAAAAAAACAGCCTGCAACGTTCTGGGAACGTTATTTTCTGGTTGCAAAAAAAACCCTGAAGAGAACGTTCTTAGAATGTTCCCAAAAAATAACCAAAAGGGAACCAAAAGCTAATGTTAGGGGAACATTCTGTGTTTGTTGGGTTTGAATGATTTTTTTACGCAAATCTGCATAATTTTTATATATAGTAACCATACTCCAATTAAGCTATTTTTAGAAAAACCATAGTAACTAAAAATACCATAGTTTCATTATATTAGCTATAGTTTATATTTGTATTTAAACTATGGTAATACAAATGGTAATAATCCAACAAACAGATGGCTTCTACACTTTACTAAAGAACCTTACTACTTACTTGCTAAAACTGGTAAATGGAATATAATATACAAAAAAGTTTGCTTCAGAGGCATAAGGTATACAACAATAAAACAATGCACCACTGACATAAAGAAAATTTACTTTTAATACTTGAGTACTTTTAAAAGCATGTACTATAGTGTACTCTGTAGAGTAATATTTGACCAGTAGTATCTGTACTTTCACTCAAGTAAGGAAGTTGTGTACCTCGTCCACCTCTGCATTTGATACACATTAGCTACATTTGAGACAAAAATAAAAAGACGAAATATGATTTGTTTATCCAAGTAGATTCTGATAAAAAATATATGAAATTTCAGTGAATTTGTGCAGTGAATTTGTGCATAAAACCAGCAAAAAAATCTGCCAATGGGGTAAAAAATAATCTTGAATTAAGATTTACATTTTTCTTAGTCACTAAATTCAAGATTATTTTTCTTACCCCATTGGCAGATTTTGTGCTTGTTTTAAGCACAAATTCACTGAAATTTAATATTTTTTGACTAAAAACAAGACTTAATTTCTTAGGTCATTTTGCTCATCTAGAAAAGGCATCTTGATTCAAGAATTGTTTTTTTCCAGTACATTTGTACTGGAAAACGAGACAAAAATACGAAGTAAGAAAGTCCTTTTTTTGCAGTGTACTTGCCATTTATTCCCGTCAGAAACTGTCCCGTTGGTGAAGAAACGAGACAGGAAAGCATACATTTAATCAAGTGTAAAAACTTCGTTATTTCCCATAAAATACTAAATGAAAACGTTTTTTTTTCTCTCTAAAAGCTGTGATTGGCTTATCTTCAACAGCGCTGTGAAAAGTAACAGCGATCACGTGACAACACACACGCTCCCCTAGCTGAATAAACACACAGACAACATTCACTAGACGTCCACTAATTGTGCGAAATTACACAACAAACTGCTAAAAATGAGAGAAATTCTCTACGCTAATGTTCAGTGATGTAGCGAGATGAAGACAAATGATTTGATGTTACGTTCTGAGCCGAGGCTTCGGATCGTGTGTCGAGAAATCCCGGAAGC
>NW_026634168.1:0-35598 GCF_024868665.1 Triplophysa rosa
CCTGTGGCAAAGCTTCCAATCTGACAGGGATGGATCGACCTCTTGCTAACAGCCCCTCCAACTGCTCCAGGTAGGCGTAGTTACTGCCGCTCTGTTTAAGATGGAGCAAGAGAGCAGACGCTCACGTTAGCCACTTTTTAAACTGAGTTCTGAAGGCTTGTGAAAATGGTCAGCAGGTGTTACCTGATTGGCCTCCACTTTGGCCGTCCACTCCTTGGCTCTGTGCAGAGCGTCTCTGAGGGCGAGCACATTGGGCAGATATGCCGGAATATTCTTCGCCTCCATCACAATACTCTCCAGTGTCAGTAAACTGTGCCGAGGCCTGAGGAAAGACGACGTCGACAAACCGTCATTTTTCATGCTATTACGTTCGAATCTTTGGTGTAGAAACATATCGAGTCTTAAAAGTTGCTAACAGCCAAAATGCTCAAACACAAGTTAAAAAGTTCATGTGCGGTCACCTGGCCTGCAGGCACGTCCGAGCTTTCTCCTCCCAATGCTCGGACACGGTGAGCAGCTCCTGCAGCTCAGCCATGGCCTTCTCCACTGCGTGATGTGGCGCCAGACCCACGCCCGAGTCAATGAGCCGCTTCATAAGCTCCAGCGTGAGGCGCTGAGGCTCCATCAGTGTCAGACGCACCTCGTCCAGCCAGCGTGCCTGCTGCAGCTCCTGTTTGAGACGCGGCAGCTCGGGCAGCTCCACGTCCAGCCCCGAGCCCAGATCCAGAAGAGCCTGCAGCTTACTGGAATCTGGAGTGTCGTCCGAGAGAGCCGCCTGAGCACGCTCGTGAAAGTCCTCCACATTCTCCAGCAACTCCTGCGGACGAGATTTGAATTCATGCGTTTTATCTAAAGAAACATATAGCTAGTCGTTCTATTACTGCAGGATATACTGTCATCATCAGTGGTCATCTTTCTAGTAAAAATATGGTTTCTCTCGATTCGGGTGTGTTCTTCAAAAAGAACAGGTGATATACCTTGTTTTGTATTGCGTCTGAAAAAACATTGTCAACTACCCTAACGTCAACTCACGTTTGACCCAATCTCATATTGTTCGTATAGTGTGATGTCATAGAAGCACATTAATGAAAGATTAGAATGTATGTCCTCTCATATATCCCAAATATTGTTTAAAACAGGAAACCTGGGGCTCGTTTCAGAAAGGAGGTTTAGTGAAAACTCTGAGTATATTAAGCCTGAAATGAGGGAAACTCTGGGTTTTCCGTTTCAAAATGTGAGATATATGTCAAACCCGAGAAAGCGGGGTAACTCGAGCCCGTTTCTAAAAGATCGGTCACTTATACTCAGAGTCAGTAACCATAGTAACTTTGTGAACCTAACCTGGTCGGGAGCAGGCTTTCTTTGGTAATCCCAGAGTTTCTTTCCATCTCCTCACGCTTTTTAAAGCACAAGTGGTGTAACTCATTCATTCATGGCACACATTTTGATCACACAGAGACCATCTCAGTGACTAAAATGTCATAGGGGTCATTCCGTGTCAAATCAACAAAACTTTTAATTCCGGCTCGAATTTTTTATTTTTTTCCCATTTTTTTACAGAGGCAAGACCAACATCTGGAGTGTTGTTAAAAAAAGAAATGCCACAGGTGAATAGTTATTAAGTAATCAATTAATTTGTAGAAGGAGGTAAAAATGACAATTTTCAGCTGAAATTTGGAGCCATTGGAGCAAATTAATTGATTACTTAATAACTATTCATCGGTGGCATTTCATAATTTGGCTTTCATCTCTACTGATGTTGGTCTCGCTTCTGTAAAAACGAAAAAAAAAAATTGAGCTGGGGACCTATGGTTGAGTTGATACGGAATGACCCATATGTGCTTTTATAGAGGATCCTGTATGTGAAGAGGTTGCATTAATTCATATGGATGTTCTTTGATTTTTGGAGAGGAATTTTAGGACCCGAGTGGAATATATCAAAATATATCTCATCCATCCTTACATCAATAACATCAGCCATCGTGGCCGTGTATTACATCAGAGCAGATTCTTTCCCTTACATGCCCTCACAAATGTTAGTTTTCTATGGAGGATAAGAAATGACTTAATAAAGTGCATGAATAAAGAAATGAATAAATATAGACAAATGCAGTGATAAAGGTAATAAACAATTAATTTAGATGTGCAGCCATTCCTACCCAAAACTGCTCTGAGCAGGGTTCAAACTGATGATCAGTCTGGCTTTGACACGAGAGTCTGACGCACTAACAAGTGTCCCATACACCATGACGTCTCGCACACATCACTAGAGTACTCATGACGAGTGAGAAAATAAGATATTTTTATTATTTCAGATTTATTTCTGTTGTTTCATTCATTTAATGATTAATTTGTTTGTTTATTGGTACCTTAATCTTTTTTTTTATCAATTTATGGGTCCATCTAAATGCTGAATAAATAAGCTTTCCATTGATGTATGGTTTGTTAGGCTAGGACTGGTCGGGATACAACTATTTGAAAATCTAGAATCTCCAGGGCACAATAAAAATCCAAATATTGAGAAAATGGCCTTTAAAGTTGTTAATCAGAGGCGCTGTAGCAGGCTGTTGCTAAGAAGAAATGGGGTTGTTTTAAAGCTCTCTATTGGCTGTAATGATGTTGTGGGGAGTAGACGAACATGGAAGCTGAAATTCTAAACTTTACATAGAGACCAAACTTGAGAGGGTCATTCTCAAAGAGCGGCAGCAGCGGGTCAAGTTTGTAGATGTGTTTCTGGCCATTTTTGTTGCTGCATACACTCACAAAAATAAGATTTTTGATATATTATTATGTATATAAATGCAGAATACAGCTCTAACTGTAGAATGACACGTGTCACTGAAAACAAAGGCACGACACACAAGCAGTAATGCTCGTCCTTCTTTCTTTCATGAGCACGAGACCATGTGACTTACTTTGACCTGATTGGCCTGACTGATGACACAGGGCAGACGGTACAGCTGCTCCACAAACACTTTCAACTCGTCCACGCTCAGTTTATTTCGTGTCTTCTGCGCGCCGCTCTCGGGACGTTCTCGTCTTAAAACAACAACAAACAAACAAACAAACAGTGAACGCTTGACTTTAACCCTAAAATGTAAGATCATTGCAACAGAAAGGAAAGCACACGACAGGGTTTTTGCTGGCTCAGAATGAGGCTGATGCGGTGCCATGTTCTTGTGCGCACACACACACACACACACACACACACACACACACACACACACACACACACACACACACACACACACACACACACACACACACACACACACACACACACACACACACACACACGTGTAGGCCTAACGTAACTTAAATGAAACTTATGCTTTTACTTATTGATTACACGGATGAACCTTTTCAAGAAACTGAACGTACCTCGATGCAAAAGAAACAATATTGAACTTGAAAGTGACAACATAAACAAACGTTACTGCGCATCCGCGTGTTCATGGACTGCCCTTAACTTCTGGTACACATTCACAAACAATAGAGCGCCTGTAGATTATTTCTGCTGATAACAAGCAAAAGAAACCAAGAAGAAGCGTTACTTTGCTAAAGTATTTGAATTTAGACTGCGATACCAACCGCTAGATGTCAATGTACCATACGCTTTCTTTAAAAGAGACCGAACTACAGGACCCATTCAACAAATGGTTTATTTAATACAATTCTTATACAATTAAATAATCATATAAAATATAAATAGTTATATTATTAGACACCAGCCAAACACAGACTTGAGGTTAACTGGGTGTGTCTGATGAAACGGTCTATAGCTCTTGTACGTTACTGCAGCTCTTTAGCGCCTCACTGTGCTGATAATGGAACAGCGCCTCCACCGTGGCGTAAGGCCACAAGTGCAGTCACAAATACACATCCACTGAGTGCACAAAGTGTTTTTTGTGAAGACACCCAACATCAACGTCTCTATGCATGTGTGAGTGTGACTGACTTGTGTTTGTGACTGAGCAGTAGTTGAGCCACAGACGAGCACGTCTCGGCCTCCTTCACAGTGTCTCGGAGATGACGGAAGAGGTTGTTCTCTGGGTACTTTCTGTCCTCGGCATCCTCCAGCAGAACTTTCAGCTCGATCAGATCTGTGGAAAACATTGGCGTTCAGTTTATGAACACGAGCGTATGCAAGCGGCTTTGTGTCGTTGAGTCCAACCTTTCTTGTTCTTGTTATTTCCTGCCAGCGCCTCCGTGACTCTCTTTGCCCAGGTGTCGTAAGACTGTGCACGTGACTTTACCCCGTAGAGCATTGTGGGAAACTCACCCTGATCGTACCTGTATCTGTAACACACACAGAGAGAGTAAATAAAGTTGTTTAAGGGTTATGGGTTAGGTTGTGTGTTGTTGTTGGAGTGTTACCTCAGACACTTGTCGCTTGCCGGGCAGCCGCAGAGCTCAGCGGCGTGGTGCAGACACACCAGACGCTCTGGACAACAGGTGCAGGTGAGAGCCGAGAGGAAACAGGTAGTCTTACACCGCCAGCACTGACGCTCGTCGTCAGGCAGCAGTTCAAACACCTCCCGCTCTGAGGAGAGCACCCCCTACAGGACAGGAGGAACAACGACAGCTAAACAGCTTACCCCCGTTAACCCACAGCGAATGCGTTTCAGTCTGCGCTCTCTCACCTGCACCTGAACGGCTCTTCTCAGTCTGCTCTCCTCCTCCATCATCTCGCCAAGCTCTCGTACCACAGCAGCAGCCAGTTCCACGTCCAGACTCTCGGGATCGGAGGCCATCTTACAAACAAGCTCCTCGTGCGAGAAGACGCAGTAGCGCTGCAGACGTCTGTAATGAGCCACGCACTGTCTCCCGAGGGGCAGCTGCGCCGTCAGAAACACACATCACGTTCATCTCTACAGACGCCTTCTAAACATAGAGCTGAAGCAAATGTTTGTTCTTCCTAGAATTCTACTCTTAAGGCTGCATTCAGGAAACAGGAAATGACATCACAGCGGTGGAGACAATAAACCATGTTACTCATATGATAACACAGGCAGCTACCGATGCCTACATCAGTATGCTCATGAACGCTTCATTCTGATTGGTCCACAGAGACTTTCTATCATCTTTACTGCTGACTTCTGCTCATTTCTGTTCCTACCTAGGTGTAGATGACATCGCCACACACACACACACACACACACACACACACACACACACACACACACACACACACAGAATCAGGATGATGATGATAATGTTGTACCCAGTCTGCTGTGCAGAAGTTTACGGCCTCTGCAAAGTTGTAGCCCTGATTAAAGCCGCTGTGATAGGCTCTTGGGAAGGTGACAACAAACTCTCCTGCACACTGATTGGTCCGATACACCTGCGGGACAGAACAAGACTTCTTGACATCTTCAGACTGTTAGATGTCAATATCTTTTGGTGCAGACCGTCACCTTCATTGATATCCACACTGACCTGATCATCTGGTTATTCATGAATTAACATTATTCATACCATGGTCTGTTTGAATACTGGATTCTGATTGGCTGGAAGGTGTGCATTAAAGGTAGTTCCAGTCAGTTTGATCAACATTTGAAATTAAACTGACTGTCTGAACAAAACTTGCACACCCAACAGCTTTAACTTGTCAAATGACCGTGGTATAAGCAGGATAATCCACAGCTAGCCGTGCGTTAATGGATTTAAAAAAAAAAAAAAAATGTAAATCCTTCAATGCATGGCTAGCCATGATTATCCCTTACAAATAAATGAAACTTCCAGCGGCTGCTTGCCTCATATAACTGTAACAGAGTCAGAAGATGGACACACACACACACACACACACATACACACACACACACACAGAGAGAGTGCGAGTACCGGGACGCCGTGCTCCATGAGGACGTTTGGATTCATCAGCGTGACGAGTTGATGCAGGAGGTCGGGCTGTGAGTCGAACAGCTCTGGAGCTTCTTTCTTCATGACAGACTCCAGCTGCTCGGCCGCGTGTGCTGGAACTCCGTACCAGGTCTTGGGTTCGCCCCTGCAGCACACACACACACACACACACACAGATCGGTTGTTCACGGTCATCAGCCAGAGAGAGAGAGAGCTGCTCTGCGATTGACCGTTACCAGTGCAAGAAGTTGATGGAGTAACTCCAGTGATCCTCGATGTGCCAGCAGAAGGAGGAGAAGCACATGCCCACGTACAGCCACGGCACCTTCATGCCCGAGATGTCGCTGTTGATGTGCGTCAACACCGACTGCTCCAGCACCGGCATGTTGTTCAGATTCCAGCCCGAGTTGGCGTACTCCTGACGACACGACACGACATCATCAACACTACTAGAGCCCAGTAGAAGAACCACACAGATGAAATAAAACAACACTCGTGTCTCACATCCTCGTCTCCGGTCAGTTTCCTCTTTCCGTCTCTCACCGGGAATCCACTGCCGACATCTTTAGAGCTGATGTCGGCGCCGTACTCCACGATGACGTCCTCCTCGATGCTGCTCACCAGACGCCAGAACTCTTTCTCCACCAGCTCAGTGGGCACCATCTGAAAGGCACGCGTGAGCGTGAACAAACAGGAAGCGTGCGCGCGTGAGCGGCGTACACAGAAAACATGAAGATCTTACGTGCACCGGCATGTTGAAGTAATCCGACTTGAAGTGATCGGCCATCTCGCCGAAGCTCTGGAGCGTGTACTCGCGCACGGCCTGCTCGAAGCCGAATGCCTCACGGGGTTTGTTACACTCCTGAGGGAGGAGTCACAGATATTAGATATGACATCAGCACACGCGCAGGCGTGTCTTGTGCGAGCGCCGCCATACCTCTGCCACGCACTTGGGACAGCACCAGTCTCCTTTAGGGACGTCCTGCAGGGGCGGGATCAGACAGAAGGTGTGATAGCTGTCATCGCATCCGTCACACAGCAGGAGGCGCTCCTCCTCGTCGCCCCGCCCACACGCCATGCACATGTACAAGTCGATCTGTAAGACGCGTGTCAATCACGCAAATACTGGGATGATTCTGGGATGACGTTAAAGGGACATTTCTTCCCGCTCATGTCAATTATGAGTTTGTAGCAGTTTCTTTCTTCTTCAGAACACAGCGGAAGATTTTTAAAGAACGACACTTCATTGGCCCAGAATGTCAGTACTCACATAATTCACCTGCAGCATCTCTTTGCGTGGACGCATCTTCAGGGCGAATGCTTGAGCCTTCAGGTACTTCTGCTTTCTGATGAAGCTGTCATCATCTAAACACAGACTACTGATGAATAACATGCGTGTGCGTGTGTGTGTGTTACACAGACACAGAGGTCTCACCAGGTGTGATGATGTCAGCGGTGTTGAACATCTGCACAGCTTTAGGCTCCTCGTTTTCTCTCTGAGACACACACGAGACATCACATGAGAATCTATCACAGGGTCAGGAGCTCGTGTGAACGAGCAGACAGTCAGACAGACTGAAGTGAGACGCATGTGTCCATGAGCATTAGGATGGCTTTTCTTCAACTGACAGAACAGTGACAGAGTGTCAACTCACTTCATCCTTCAGATGTTGAGGAGAACGTCGCTCCGCTCTTCTCTCCTCATCTTCCTCGTCATCTCCACCTCCGATCCCTTCATCTGTGTCTTCAGCCTCAGGGTTTTCTGGGTAAATCTTGTGAACGCCCTACACACACGCACACACACACACGCACGCACATGAGTCACAGGTGAGAAAAGGACGCAGGTGACGTACGGCCGAGCAAGGAGTTGGCACTCACGGGTAATGACGCTCCGGAGCGGAAGAGCTCGTATGGATACAGAATCCTCTGGAAATGAGAGCGCAGCAGAGATCCCACGCCCTTCCCGGACGGGAACCCCATACGACTGCTGATCTTTGACCATTTCTTCTCTTTACACACCACCTGGAAGCCTCCTTCTGCAGACACCAGCTACAAAACACACATTCAGCTTTCAGAGAAACCATGTGACTGTGCTCCAGCATGCCGATTGCTCAACATGACATGAACACACACAAGACGGTGGCGTTAAAGACAGCTCACAACTTCATAGAAACACGGGCATTTACCTTACTCAGCAGATAGAGATCCAGCACTTTTCTCTCCACTTGAGGAAAATGCAGTCTACAACCCTGAAGTTCCCAAAACTTGGCGATTTGATCCAGAAAGTTGAGCTTGACTCTGGTGAGAGCCTGAACACGACCATTCAAACCACATGAACATGCAGAATTCATCACGTGTGTATTTATTACATGTTCATGAAACTCACCTCTAGTTCATTGAGTCGCTGGATTCTTGGAGTGAAGCGAAAACTGCGAAAGTCACAGGCGAAAGGAGGCTGCCAACCCTACACAACCAAAACACACACACAAACAAAATCAAACAGACATTTGTACTAGCGCTCCATGATCAACATAACACAAACTCAACCCATTTCACTGCACTGACGCGAAAAACAATATGACAACATTTGACATTCATCTGTCTGATCTTACTCACTGGCTGCGTTTACATGGACCAATGTAATCTGATTAAAAGTCCAATCCGAATGAAAACGCTCCATATAAACACGTCAATCAGATTAAAAATGCCCAAGCCGATTGACATTTCAGTGGGATTGTAAGGGGTGGTTTATATCGTTTGTAATCTTCTTGATAGGACATGTAAACACTTGATCAGATTAAAAACCCAAGTAAAACACGATACATTTGCAGACGTACAAACATACTGTAGGCTAAATATCTAATCATAAAATTCCATTTATATTCGCAGTAGGCTACTGAACATTTATTTATCGTTTACTTACATGTGCTTTGGAAGGATTAACTTTTCTTATCATGGTAAATCGCTGTAACGACATTGCTTCATTGATATGTAGACATTATTTTGCATTTATGAATTGTACATTATTATGCAGGTGTCTGTGACATAAAATAAACACATCTGTGCTTACAACATTGTTTGAGGAGCCGTTTGTGTGAATATTGTAATGATACCGCGCCCGTCTCTGTTTATACCGTTAATGCTGATATATGAATCCATATATCATCACTTCTAGAGTTCGGTATTAGCTGTTGTTGCTAAACATTTATTTCATGATTGTTTGCCTGCAGACGCTCTGGTGGGTCTTGGTAGTTTTGTCATGGTTTTATACCATGGTAAACCGCAACGGGTGTGCTCGTGCTTCATTGGCACGAGACACTCTGCCTTTACAAATGGCACGAAAAAAATGTGCAGTTTATAAAATAAAATATACACAACATGTGCTTTAAAACACTGTTTTAGTGGGTATTTAGGTGAACACTTGTGCAGTGTGCGCATGTCAGCAGATTATATCAAATTATAAACTTGTCATGTAAACATGCACATCAATTAGATCACTTAATTTACCTTTCATGTAAACACAACATTCAGATTGCACAATCTGATTCAATTCAATCCGATGTGTCCATGTAAACGCAGCTACTGATCTCACGTTTAGTGTACCTGTGGGGGTCTCATCTCGTGTATGATGTACCTGTGGGGGTCTGATCTCGTGTGTGATGTACCTGTGGGGGTCTGATCTCGTGTGTGATGTACCTGTGGGGGTCTGATCTCGTGTGTGATGTACCTGTGGGGGTCTGATCTCGTGCGTGATGTACCTGTGATTGTCTGATCTCGTGCGTGATGTACCTGTGGGAGTCTGATCTCGTGCGTGATGTACCTGAGATTGTCTTATCTCGTGCGTGATGTACCTGAGATTGTCTGATCTCGTGCGTGATGTACCTGAGATTGTCTGATCTCGTGCGTGATGTACCTGAGATTGTCTGATCTCGTGCGTGATGTACCTGAGATTGTCTGATCTCGTGTGTGATGTACCTTAGATTGTACGATATCGTGTGTGATGTACCTGTGGGAGTCTGATCTCGTGTGTGATGTACCTGTGGGGGTCTGATCTTGCAGATGCCCGTGTTCTCAGCGATGTCTCTGATCTTGTGGATGAAGCCGAACGGGTCGCTGAAGTCCTGCCAGCTGGGCTCGAACACTGGACACTCCGGCGGAGCCACGAACTCTCTGAAGAGCGACATGTCACGAGCATGCACGCGCAAACATCACTCACAGAGCCACACAGCACTTACAACACACCGCTGTTTAGCGCGGCCTGCGGTCATTCACGCATTTATATGAAATAATCCTTTATAAGAGACGATGTTCATCCATTCACACGCTTTTCTCTTCTTATCCCGTCACTTTAATCCACAAGATAATAAAGAAGACATTCGTGTTATAGCGCTGCTGCCGCTGTTGTTATCTCTGTTGTTGTTGTCGTTGAGTAGCTAATGTGTTTGTAATGAGACGAATAAAATCATCCGCTGCTGGGTCATCTCATGTCTCACAGTCTCCAGCCATCACATTACATCTCTCTCGGTAAACAACGTTAACAATCAGCCTGAACAATCATAAAACGCTGTTAGCATCTTCTGCTAGCCGTCGGAACACAAGTGCCACTGTTTCCGGAAGCGTGACCTTTCATAGCTGCACTTCCGCTCCGAGGAACGACGGGTAACAGAAAAGTCGTGGCTAGAAGGGACACGGCTATAGCCGCAAGTGATGCAAAATCTCGCCATAAATCACATTAGCTAACGCCTACACCTACCCTAAACCTAAGCTCACAACAATAACAAAAATAGTAATTAACTGTTTGTTTTGTCCGCGTGACAAAAATAATGCGTTATTGAAGTGCGCATGCCCAGTGGAGGTAGCTGTATCCCTTCTAGCCATAACAATATATCTATAATAACCATACAGAAATCGTTTTATTAAACTGATACAACATGTGTAAGTACAATTTTACTGCAAATAAATGTGCGATTGTAAAATCATGGCTCATTTCTGGTTAACGTTACCGTGATTTACCTACAGTAGTCACCATGTTTTATTGCTCATTTTCATAAGCCGAAATGATTTTCTACTGGATATAAAGTCGACAATGTCAGTGATGTGTTGACTTAAACAAAGATATTAATATTAACAAGATGCGTCACTGCCATTGAAATGAATGGGGAGGAACGCAACGCTCACGCGTTAATATTAAAGAAAATAAATGTAATAATAGATTTTTCAGGAGTTTAATTCATTGTCCTTCAATATATCAAAGTAAACAATTTTGGAATAATATTTTTGAAAACATTAATTGGAAAATAGTATGGATTTATAACAACAAATACTGCATTAACAATAAAGTTAGTGAAGTATATTTTAAAGTTATACACCTAATTTATCCAACAAACCAATTTCTTAAAATATTTAAAAATGGTCTGTCAGATTCCTGTGTATTTTGTAATATTGATACAGAAAATGTGGTTCATCTTTTTTTTACTGTATGTATTCTAGGTTTTTTTGGATTGATGTAGAACATGTTTTTGAGTTATTATGTGGGGTAAAAATTAATATACAGAAAAAGGATGTCATATTTTTCTATGAAGATAGTAAAATGTCCAAAAACAATATTTTTATTTTAAATCTTATTATTTTATGTAATAACGTGAGGAGGCATGAGATCAGTTCCAGTTTGCATTTACTCAAGGGAATGCAACTACCAGCAGTACACACAAGCACATCACAGGTGGAGTCACTTTTACACACACCGCACAGTTCTTCTCTGCTACTTATAACCCAATACCCACAGCATTAGCTTGCCCTCTACAGGTCATCACCAGTACTAACACTTCATTGTCACTCTACAACATTTTATATGCAAAATTTCACATCCACAAATGTAAATGGTCCGAAAGGAAACCAAATATTATCCAGTTTAAACTGGAATTGAAAATATATTTTGAAACACTTGAAGGACTTGCAAG
The DNA here is from genome assembly GCF_024868665.1 of Triplophysa rosa. Lineage (NCBI taxonomy): Eukaryota > Metazoa > Chordata > Actinopteri > Cypriniformes > Nemacheilidae > Triplophysa > Triplophysa rosa. Next base: position 11,823 of record NW_026634168.1, read on the forward strand.
TAGAAAAGCTGCCAAGACTATGGACTTCTACAGTGCTCTTAGTTCCTCTTTTTAAGTTGATTGTATTGTTTCAGTATTTTTGTTGTTGTTACCTATTGTCATCTTTTATTTTATTTTATAACTGTTTTAATATATGGATATTACAATAATTAAAAAAAAAAAAACGCAACGCTCACGCCGGCTTCACACAGCATGCGTAAGCAGAGCGTGAGCAGTATCGAAAGCCAACAGGTTCACAATTCGTGTGCTTTTGATCGCCGTATTAATATTAAAACACCGATTTCTTAACGCCGCCTGGTGCTAAATTAACGTCACACGCCGCCACGCGTTTAAATAACGCCGATCGACGTTAAGTTAACGTCACACGTCACTTAAAATGCAAACTTATTAGCTAATATACATGCCCCTCCTCTTCTGGGTTTGCGAGCTCTACGGCAAGTCGGAGGCTCGGAGCATCCAGAACAAATTTCCAAGAGCGCTGTCGCAACCCGATCCGTCCCGGAAACACGATTTGTTCCGCGCATGCGCGACACTGACACCACTTCCAGTTAATCCAGTTTTCACGACAGTCGACTCGATCCGTTCAGGGGTTGCTCGATTTGTACTGCGCATGTGCAAAAGCGCATCACGACACTTGTCCTGCGGATGTGCTCGATTAGATATTTGGTGATGAGTATATGATAGCAGTATGGACTCTTTTGCATTTGATGAACAACTTAAATATTATCTCTTAAAAGGAGAAATTCCTGACAGCCCTACAGAGCGTCGGAAGGTAAAACGGGCGTCTACGAATTATACCCACAAAGGTAACTAAATACCGAGAAACTGTCTAACGTTACACAATATGTCATGTGCTTAATTTATAGTTAACTGTAAATGACCTGTTCAGCTCTCTCTCATACTTTGGTGCCCTGCTGAATAAAAATAGATTTGATAACAGAACCATTAGCTTTCTACAATTAAAACCATTACAAAATTCCTGTTTTGTGTTGTTTTGGGGATTATTCAGATATCTGCCACAGTACATAGACCATAGTTTCCATCCCAACCAAAACAATTTCTATTATAATAATTCAGCAGGGTATTAATATCATATTAGTGATCATATAGTGATAAAAGTGATCATAAATATAGTTTAATCTGAGTCAGATATTAATATGATTTATTTTTCTTTACTTTGAACTGCAACCTTTCCTCTTTAAACAGATGACAGACTCTTCTACACAGGCCCTAGCAGAGCAGGCAGTACATACGGCTAGTAGGGCTGTAGTCAAGTCCACCATTGTCGAGTCCAAGACAAGTCCAAGACCAGGACTAGTCGAGACCGAGTCCAAAGAGCAGGGCCGGACTTAGGAGGATGGGGGCCCCTGGGCTTGAGTTGTTTTCGGGGCCCCCGTACTATTTAAAATCATATGTTTGTTCGCATTAGTAAATGTTTTTTTCTCCAATGACCAACAATGACACTTGTTCATTGGTTTACACGTTTATAATGCTTGTCTTGACAGTGGGAGCCACAAGTGGTGCATTTATAGCGTGTAGGAAGTTTCAAACATACTTAAATGTAAAATCCAATCAACATTAATAATCAACATTACAATATCAAGGGTACTACAGTTTTTGACATAATCATACAGCCCTACCATTATGTATATTAAAATTAAATTTATTGATTCATAAAAAGAAAACTACTAAAAAGGAACAAATGTGTGTGTTTTGCCTGTATTTCTGGAGGATCTTGAGAGATTATACGTCTCGGATCTAAAATTTGTGAACCCCTGCATTAACATGAAACCAACAATGAACAATACAGTAAGCATTTATTAATCTTGTTTATTGTTAGTTAATGCCAAATACAATTGTGTTAGTTCATGGTGCTTGTTCAATGTTTTTAAAAATATTAGTAAATACTGAAAATAAAGATTAACAAATGCAGACATGTAATCTAATGCTTAACTAATGTTAAAAAATGCAACGGTGTAAAGTGTTAAAAATATATTAGTATTCTATTGCAATTCCATCAGTAAAGCATATGACAGATCTATGAGTTTGAAATGCACATTAAAATTGTATTCATATAATGAGATGAAATGTCTTATTATGGCTTAAATAGTTTCATAATAATGAGATGGGTCCATAGTTTTGTAAAGTCTAGTTAACTGAGCTTGTGCAGGGCAAATAGGGCACCCCTCTGTTATAAATCGTTTTAAATCTTTTAATTACTTTATGACTAACATAACATCATGTTCATGTCAAATTCTTAAATGTAAATCTAAGAGACTGTTTAATGCAGCTCACATGCCATGAATCCATGAATGGTATATCTGCAAGGTATCATCTTAATTTAGCATTTACCAGCATTTTTGCCAGATATCTCAACGTCAGAAATGAAATACTGTAACTATCTAAACGCAGTTTGAAAAAGCACGAGCAGTTTGTCCCTTCACGCGTCCTGTAGTTCTGTTGTTTTAACTTTGTTTATTAGTTAGCAGAATGTTTTCATTTTTTATTTACATGGATGGATTTAACAGTGTTTGCATATTATTTACAAGAACCGCTTATGGTCACAGAACGGGAAATATTAGAAAAAAACTCTATATTACCAGTTTTTATTCAGAGTTGTCTGCAGAACACAACACTTTTCATAACATGTTTTTTGTAAAAGCAAAGAAAGTGTAACAATAACAACAGCTAGTAGACTACTGCATCTACCTGGCGATGAACCGATCTGTCGTGTTCAGTGAGCGGACACAGACTGTCAGGAGCGAGCGTCAAATGGAAAACGCGGAGTGGAATCATATAGCGGTGTATTCAGAGAAAGTTTTTCGCGGGGATGTGAATCCTCTCTACTCTACTTCGTCTACCAAAGGGAGCCAGCCTGTGAGGGCAAATGGGCAGCGGCTCAAGCCACAGAGCCACCCAGTGAACGCGTTCCGGCTCCCATCGGACCGCGAGTTTCAAAGGAGAAATAACTGAAATAAAACTGGAGGGTGGCGGCCTGGCGGTAGATGGGTGTGAAAAACGGGAGTTTTGACAGGTATGCTCTGGATTCTCTGCCTAAAGATCAAGGTGTGGTGCCATGGGTGTAAAGAATCATTATTTCCTAAATGCTGTTCTTTCGCGTTCTTGTCTCTCAGTCTTTGGTTTTCTTTAAGCGCGGCACTGCGATTGCGCTTGTCAGCCGTTAGAACAAGCGTCTTAATGAGCAGACAGGTTTCAACTGAGGTAAACATGATGGATAGAATACACAAATAACCAACCAGGAAACGCCAACATGACTGACGGAACGTTTAGCCAATTAAACGACATCATTCCTTACATAAGGCAGTGCTATTGAACCTTGGTAGGCCAATGCACAAAGTTTAAATGAAAAATAAAATGACTGGCATATAACTAAACAAATCAAATGAACGAGAGCAGGCGAGGCCCCTGAAGGGCGGGGCCCCTGGGCTGGTGCCCAGTCAAGGCCAATGGTAAGTCCGGCCTTGTTGACCATATTGTTTACCAATATACGTGGGTCTTGTACCCTTGGTAACAGAATTTTAAGAGTATCACGTTTACAAATGTTTAAACTTAGGGAACGAATGTATGCTATGTGGTTGGCTTGCTTACCTTGCACATTCGATGCAGCTGCGATCACGCTATACAAACGCTTCCTGTGTGAATACCCTCGCGAATCTGCAGGTGCAGTGTTACGTTGACGGCGCTGCTCTCGCTCTGCTCACGCGTGCAGTGTGAACTAGGGGTTATGGTGCAGGACGTCAGGGTAAACAAGTGGATTGGATGCCAAGCTTATTAATATACGAATCAGCATTCATGAGGTGCTTTGCATTATTCACGTACACACACTTGCAGGTCATCTGTGATTTATAAAGCGAATATTGCTTACAGGTGTGCCTATGCACGGTTTTATAAATCTGAATATTTTTTTGCCTACGCTATTTAGGGCTTTCGGGCACACGTACACTTTTACTAAGGATCCTCTTCACAGTTTTATAAATGAGACCCCAGGGCAGTACGCAGGTTTTTAGAAATATCAATGTCCAAAAACACGTCCTTGATCCTTGATCTATATACAGTATTTGCATTTTAAGACTTTTAGAGTGAAAATTAGATAACAATAGCTAATATACAACCATGTCTGTCTTTTCAGCATCAGATTATCAGCATCAGTGAAAAAGTAAACTCATGAGTAAAAAGCATTGCTAACTTGAGCGGGCTATTTGTAACGTTACTCTGTGTAAATAGACACACCATAAATGCAAATGTTTTATCAAAAATAAATATAATAAATTGTATTAACGTGTCTATTCATTAATATCCAATGAAAACATTAATAACGTTAGTGTTTTAATAACGTTAGTGTTTTTTTATTGATGCTTAATTAACAACAACAGACACATGAGACAAATACAATAACGTTACTGTTACAATGACAACGCAAGTGTCTTTTGTCACTTTCGGCGTTTTGTAGTTTATATGACTGGATTTTACATTCGGTCGTTTACCATGTTGACGCGGGTCAAGCGCGCCCAAAATAAACGACAACATGGGCGCGCAAACTTCCGAGAGCTGTGGAAAGAGAAAGGAAGCGACGCAGCATTTTTCACGCGTTTTTAGTAATGTGACATGTGAACTACCACTGACATTTCTATGATAACACATTTAGCTTACTTACATTGCGCTCTTTCAAAGTTAAACTGACCTCGAGCATGGCTTCTGTCAAAAGCAACTCGATCCCGCCTTCTTTCATTTGATTGGACAGTAATGCTCGGCTTCGTTCATTTGATTGGCCATCACAATTCGATTGATGAGCGCTTGTAGAACGCTGATGTAGAGTCATGGGCGTTAAAATATTGGCAGCAGTTCGTTCAGTTTGTCCTGTTATTCACGACTTTTATGACAAAACATGGACAAATTACCGAGGGTATACACGTGCACATCGTGCACACCCTATACAAGTGGGTGTACGCAATGCCGACTGATAAAGAAGTGGGTATACGCCGTATACCTGCGTATACCCTCGACTACATCACTGGTTATAGTATTAACTTATACATGTACTACGAACTGAAAAGTGTCCTTGTATGTGGCGCGACTTCGTTTAAGAACGTAAGCTCCGCCCTCGGTTCTGTGGCTGCGGTTTAGAAACTACTGTTAAGAAACTGTTGGAGAAGCTGCGGTACTGTAGCATGTCAAGCCCCGCCCACTATGGGTGGCTCAACCCAATTTGCTCTACAGCGAGCACAGCACACTCTTGCGGAAGAGACGCACGTGGATGGCAAACATTCCTAGTGTTTACAGCAAAAAGGCGCGCGTGTTTTAGTAGGACAGGTGCTTTCGAAAAAGATACTTTGTTTAATGCCCAGTACAGTTTTCGGCGATGTCTTTTCTTGCGAATGCTGGTTAGGAAGTTCTACAATATCTTCATTAAAAACAGACGAGGAGTTTGTGCTTGCGCTCAGTTAATTGATAGGGGGAGCATGCGCGAACTGTTTCGGTAGCCAAGAATCTCTACACTTCATTGCATTATGGTGGATAAGGGTCCAGTTCTGACATCTGCTGTTATTTTCTACCTGTCCATTGGGGCAGCAATTTTTCAAGTTCTAGAGGAACCGAACTGGGAAATCGCAGTGAAGCATTATACATCCGAGAAGGAGAAAATATTGAAACAATACCCATGTCTTACAAAGGCTGACTTGGACCACATTTTAGAGGTAGGATTACCACTGTTTTTGCCGTTTTTGCAATGAAAGTTGTGTAATGTTATGTTTTTGTTAGATTATAACCTAACATCGAAGGTAATTCTTATCTTGTAAATTTATTGCACAGGCTTTTTTAAACCAGTTACTCTTGTGTCTGAGACTTCCTACCAGCATTCTATTTATATCCCTTTTTACTTTTTTACTTTGGTGTTAGCAGTGTATTTAATTAACTATTTGGGTCGGTTTACAGGCATTTCAGTTGTTTAGGGTTGTTTAAGGTTGAATTGTTCAAGAAAAGAACATTCATTGATTAACTAGTACAGCACGAGCAGACATTGTAAAATGTTTGGGATTAAAATGAATATTCATGACTGTGGTTGTTGTTGGTTTCTTTTATGTGGATACAGCATAGTATGGAATGAGCCAACATTCACTACAGTTTTATTGGCAAAATGCCCAAAAAGTTTAAAGATTGCCCACATAATCTTTTATTAGCCTTAATCTAGAAAAAAGACTTGCATAAACAAGTATTTTTGTTTCCTGTTTCCCATCCCCCGAGTAGCTGAGCTGTAGGCTCAGTCTTTACCACCCCATTCAGAATGATTCTGCAAACTGTGGTCCCATTCCCTTCTTTCACATCTCTTTTGTTACAGTGCTTGAGGGATAGAGCGAGGTGGAAGTATGAAGATAAATCAGTAGCAAAATTTGAGAGCATATAGATTTTAATTTTGGAACTTGTAAAGTACGTATTTGTACCTGTTCACTAAAATGTACACACATGCTCGACCTGATTTTGCCAAGTGGTTGATCAGGGCAACATATTTATGTGAAAACTTGTGCACTCGTGGTCAAAACTCATAAAAACTCATAAATCTGTCTTCTAAATTTGAAGTTGCAGAAAAATAGTCACAAATGTGTAAACTGGCATTCAGAAAATACATTGGCAGATACAAATCCATTCCACATATTTACATGTTTTCCTAGATTCTGATTTGAATTGCAACCACAATAGGCATCTACAACCTCTGAAATCTGTTACTGCAGTTTCAGATCTTCCCGCCTTGACTTTTGCTACTACTTTCGTGATAAACCTGTTGCAAAAATAACTTGTGCACTTAAAGGTGCAGTTCTTAATTAACAGCGGCCACTAGCGTTGTATTATAGATTTGGCACGAATCACTCAGACCAAACACGTTGGTGGCCACCACAGTACAAAAAGATGTCGTTCTCATGTTGACGCAGCGAAGAGATTTTGCGGGCATTAAAAAGACTGTAGAAGGAGCTATGTCTTATGTATTACATAAAATAAAAGGTTTGTGGATTTTAAGTTTAAAAAGAAGGATAAAAGTCAGGCAGGAGCTAGGACCTGTGTTAATATTATAAAGACTTTACAGCAGAGACACGTTAGGACCCGTGGTACTAAGGCTTTTAGCAGATATGTACTCACAGATATCTATGGAGATACTTTCCAGCAGAGAGAGTCGGTGGAGAAAGATCGTCCGAGGAGGTTGCTATGATTCGGATCAGTATGTGAGTAACATACTAACATACCAAGATATGTTGTTGTTGTAATATTAGCTGTGTCATTGTGTATCTGGAACCGCTTTAATATTGTACTCGTCCAGATACTTGAGAGAGAGCGAGAGCGCATTGGAGCTGAAACTGGAGAGCGAGCGAAAGTGCGTTTTATTCTTTTACTCAGTGATGAATAAACTTTCAGTTAATCCGTGGGTCACATGCGTTCTACACCAGAGAGCACGATCCATACGGATCACGGATATTCCCGCGATCCATTTCACCATGATACCGCAGCGGAGAGGAGGAGAAAACGCGCGTTGTAGAGTTGTTTGTCCATTTAGGGCTGCTGTACAAAACATGGCGGCGAATTCAATGTATGTAGGGCCGCTCTGTATGTAGATATAAATAGCTCATTCTAAGGTATTACAAACTTAATGGTTCATTACGTAAGGTCTTTTATACACCTCTGAAGAAATAGTTTTGTATATTATATTGTATTTCTGTCAATAGATCCTCCTAAAAATGCCGTATTGTTCCTTTAAAAGCTCAGAGGCGAGAGAAAGAGCGGCATTTGATGACGTCATGCAGTGTTTCCCATAGGATTTTGACAGACTTGTGGCGCTGGTGACATCACAAACTAATTAGCATATTTGTGACGCAATCACGTCGTGTTAGTGTTAGCACTTTTTTTGACAAGAAAAAGTTGACAAGTGCTTTTTTTAGTAAAAAAAAAAAGACGCCGGTGCTGGCGTTTAAAAAAAGTGCCCAGGACGTTTTTTGAAAACACGAAGTCAAGTCTGAACATGGCTGTATTTTACAACGGGATGCCACCAGCAGTCACTTTAACCACTGCTAAAATTCTGATTTATAAATGCAACATCATCGGACAAAATCACAATACAGTACATCTACATAAAAGAGCGACTATATGCTGTTTGCTCTTTCTCGACAATGTGTTGCTGTATTACAAAGGCTTCTTTGATTTTAAATGCAAGTGACAGTTAAATACGAGAGACCGAGGGCTCGCGCACACACATGGAGCTCATCGGAAGATAGAGTGCATACGAACACGGAAGATGAGGACGCGCACGCGGCCACGCTCCACTCACACCAAACAAGTCAGGAAGGAGAGAAGACGCGCAAGCGCTGTTTATCCACTAGTTATTCGATCACAGATACTGTCATTCGCACGGATGGATAAAAAAAAAAAGTGAAGCCAAATATACTTGATATGGGCATATTTTACCATATCATCATGTCTTCTGTTATTTTGTATTTCTGTTATTTATTGCATTTTGTTCCTAGAGGTGCACCGATTGACCGGCCAGAGACCGGATTCGGCCGGTTTTTAGTATGATCGGCCGGACCGGTGACTGGCCGGTCAGTCTCACGTCTCGCCGATTCCAAGCCGATCTTCTGTTGCCCGTGATGCGGGCAAGAACATCACAGCCGTCAGTACACTTAAAGCCACATGTAAACGTGCGCGCGCACAGCCTGTCTTTAACGGCTCGTTTATACTCGCATGTGGGTGCACCGTACCGCAAGTTTCTACTGACTGATGCGCATCTCTCCTATCCACTGACTGCACGCACATCATTTACTGTACAGACAAAAAGGTGCACTGTAGTTTATCTCTCGCTGCTCCGTCTACATGGGGTATGTATGCTAACAGTGATGCTAAACTCTGACAGAGAATGAACGACTTCAACATGAGTTCAGCATGTGTAAAACAAACGTAAATTCCATTCAACCTAATTGCTTGTCTTACGTTAAAACTGTGGTAATTCCACCTAGGTAAAATGACATTCAACACGACTTCTACTTGTTTTTAAAAATCCCAAATATAAAAAAATGAATAAATCAACCAATATATGTGATATATATCTGATTGAGTTCTTTACTAACACAAAAAACTGCAAATACATATACATCTTTAGAGTAGAATTCACTCATAAGAAAATCGGAATCGGCAGGTTTCACAAAACGGAATCAGCAAAGAAAATCACAATTGGTGCATCTCTATCCTTTTACACTGTTTTTGCTGCTGTTACTTATAGGTCATATATTAAAACATGCACAGAAATATTGCATCCAGTATTTGTGCCTTTTCATTGTTTAATTATATAAAATATTTAATTGTATTTTATATTCCTTAATGCATTAGTTTAACCAAAAATGAAATTGCTGTAAATTTACTCACCCCCAGTCCCCAAGTAATTCCAAGATGTGGGTGGCATTGTGTTTTCAAGAATATATTTATGAAGATATTTGATTGAATCAGTGAAAGTCAAATTACTAAAGGTATGAAATTACAGACAGATATGAAAATGTGGGTCACAGAAATCTGTGAAGAAAGTCATATGAATGCAGCACAACATAGGGACAGAGACAATCTGCATTTCCTTCCAGAGCTTGTTCCAAATATTATAAGAATGGCATGCTACCTCCCTCTTTGGACAGCTGTGATGGTTCCACACTTCAAAAGTGTACACAACACAGCAAGCTCTGCAAATGTTGAGGCTGAATTTAAGAACATAAAACATGGTCTCTTTAAACATGAAAGCCTGCCAATCTGAATTGACCATTTGTCAAACGCCATCTTGAATTCCTTGAGGGCAACATGAGGATTTCTGCTGCACCAGTGAAAACAACAGAGCACACGGAGACAAATAATCTTAATACTGAGCCAGAAGCAGACCATAGTGAACAGGATACAGGGGCTGAGTCATCATCACTAGAAAAAGACCCTGTTGAAAATTGGAAAGGACTCAGCATTCCTCCCAAAAAGCGACTGTCCTACCTGACCCCTTGCTCTGAGTGGTTACATGCAGAAGCAAACCTAAAAAGAAAAAGGACCAAAATTAATGTCTTGAAAAATGGCAACTACTACGCTAAAACACCCATCAAAATTGACAAAATGCTTGCGAGTGTAACTAACACCTGTGCCTTTGACTCCTTTTGCCAGTGCCTTTGCTCTGCATTCTGTGACAGTGGATCATTTTGCCACTATCTCAACAAAGAGCACACAAAAATTGAAATATTTGATTTGGTGAAGACCATTGTCACAAAAGGAGTTGGAAAAGATGCTTACACAAGGAGGGCCAAAATGCTGTTGGAAACATTTCAATATGTTTGCCTGAAGTCAGGTGTGAGGCAGGTTAACGGAGATTGCAATATTTCTAACATTGTTACATCAACAATGACACAAGTACCGAGTGCAACAATCACCACAGAATGCTCCTCTCCATACGGCACTCGAAAAACGAAATCTTCAAGAGCCATTTCTCTGCTACCAGTCAACGTAGACATTCTACAAACTGGTGGAATGTAAAGTCTCCAAGCAGCACTAGAAGATGGACTTCACCTGAACAGGTCCAAGTGTCTGAAGCCACTGAAGTCACCACAAGAGTGCCCAGATAGCTGGAAAGTAAAAGATGATTCATCAGATAAATTCCTCTGCAATGGCTCAGTCACACACGGATGCATCACTGGTCAGCTACTGTGTATTGAAACAAGTACGGATACCAACCATCCACTGTCTGAAATCCCTGTGAACATGGACCTGGACAATCATTTGTTCACTCTGCGAGGTGTCGTTGCATTCACTCCAGGACCTACAAGAGCATCTCTTGGACATTACGTAGCTTACTGCAGAAGAACATCACTTGGCTGGGAGAAATATGATGACCTGTCTGAGCGCGTCACAACAGTCCTCAGCTAAGACCAAAATACAACCCCATGTCATATTGTTCACAAAGGAGGACTAAACTCTTTTGGTTATTTATTAAGTGGACTGGTCTCTGCAGAAAATATTAGTTCATAAAAACATGTCATTTACTGTCAAAATGCCCATTTAAAAGGCTCCATGATTTTTGAGCAGCAGTTAATTATTTGATAATTTTTCTGCTTTGGTTCTGCTTTGGTTATCTGTTCATTTACACATTTAGATTACAGTTGATTTATGCTTTGACTGACAATACCCATTTAAAAGTTTCTATAGTTCTTTAAAATAAAACTCTTATGTTTGTACATGTTTCTTCTTTGCATATGGCAGAAACAATTGACTTTCATTATACAGATAAAAATATTTTTAAATTACATTGTGTGGAACACTTATTTTGTGTTCCTGTCAATAAAAAAGTCATAAAGATTGTTACTTGTAAGATGACATATGATGACATCTGACTTTCTGCCATTTTTACATGGCACTAACTAGCACACAAGTTTTCGACTTATTGCTTAAACAAATATTTTAAACCAAATGAAATCTTACCTGTTATTGCTTCACTGGTTAAACTTTCTCAAACCTTCGTATCTTGCTAAATTGTTGTTTAATCATAATTATTTAATCATCTGCAATACACGTTTTATATCATGAAAATTTAAAGCAAACACTTTAATCGTGCACTCGAGTAAAAGTTTGTTACCACGCAAATCGTTTGTCATTCAAATGATTTCAAGCAGAGTTAGCCTACAAACTTTGTTTTTAATAGAACTGAAACACATTGTGATAACAAATGATAATACCTGCTTCCACGAACAAGACTGCAAACAAAGGGATGAAGTAGCAAAATGACTCTCCTTATTTGAAAGTTCACATAATTTGTACTGAAAGTCATGAAATCACGTTACCTTGGAAGTGATGGATTTGGAGTTTGATAAAAACATTCCACATCTAAAAAAAAGAATGTCAGTAACCGTAATTACCAGCACCACGCAACACAAGCCGAACTAGACAGGTTAAATGGTACCAGCTGGACAGAAAGCAAGACGTTTTTTATAATAGCAAGGCAGACAGCGCAGACCGATGAGCTAGACATAAAAGTACCGCGAGAGCGATTCAAGAATTCTCCAGTATGCAGTATGGAAGCTATGCTCTCGCGGTACTTTGGTGTAATACGTCGATCGCTCGGTGCAGTGCCGAGCGAAGTCTAACATGGCTAATTTCTAAAGATCGGAAGATATTATGATGTTTCTTTTTACGGCACAAAAGAGCAGAAACGAACGCCACCTGTTTGGGGCGATTTGGACGACATGGGGTGGAGTGTGACGTCACTGCCGCAAATAATATTTCTTATTTTCAAGCTAGGGAAAAACATTCAAGGGTCATTTTAACGGCACAAATCGAGCACAAACGAACGGAACCTGTTTGTGGCGATTTAAACAACATGGGGTGGAAAGTGACGTCACTGCCCCAAAATTCTTCTTGTTATAGCCTATCTCGGGAAGGAAAGTAGTTACAGAGTTTGTTTTAATGGCACAAACGAGCACAAATCGAGCACAAATGAAAGACACCAGTTTGATACGATTTGGACGACATGGGGTGGAGAGTGACGTCACTGCCGCAAATAATATTTATTATTTCCAAGCCAGGGAAAAACATACAGTGGTCATTTTAACGGCACAAATCGAGCACAAACGAAAGGCACCTGTTTGGGGCGATTTAAACGACATGGGGTGGAGAGCGACGTCACTGCCCCAAAATTCTTCGTTCTATCTCGGTAAGGAAAGTAGTTTGTCTTAATGGCACAAACGGGCACAAATCAAGCACAAACGAACGGCACCAATTTGATAGGAGTTGGACGACATGGGGTGGAGAGTGACGTCACACAGCCAAGAAAAGAATGTTTAATATCTTGAACACCAAACCAGCACAAACGATCATTTTTGCGGCACAAATCAGCACAAACAAATGGTATAGTTTTGGTGACAATTTATTTATATGGGGTGCCAACTTCACGGAGGTGCAATACAATAGTCTTGTCTTGATGTCTTGAATGTGTGAATTAACTTTTCTGCATTTGATAGTGAAGGCATATGACGAAATTATGAAAGTGACATGGCTTTACAGGTGTTAGCAACATGGTTTTCAAATGACAGATTACTATCGAATAAAATGCCCAGATTCCTAGCTGACGACGATGGTTTTATGGAGCATATGTCAGTAGTTAAGCAGTATTCTTGGTTGTTACATATGGCGGTTTTCGGTCCAATAAGTTACACCTCTGTTTTGTCAGAGGTCAACAATAAAAAGTTGCTACTCATCCAGTTTTTTACAGACTATGCATTCCATTGTTCTGGTGAACTGCTGTGTTTCGAGAGGCCTCAAGGAAATATAGAGTTGAGTATCATCAGCATAGCAGTGAAACCTAACTCTGTGTGTCTTAATTATACCTCCTAAAGGTAGCATGAACAGTGCAAAGAGCAGAGGCCCTAAAACTGAGCCCTATGGCACGTTGTACTGGACTTGTGATTTGCGTGACACCTCATTGGTTACATTTACATTTAGTCATTTAGCAGACGCTTTTTATCCAAAGCGACTTACAGAGAGTTCAGGCAGCAATAAAGCGATGTGAAATAGCTTTATTGCTCCCTTTATTGCCACAAACTGAAAACAGTCAGATAGGTATTTCACTAACGCTGACATAGTTTTCAAGTCTATGTAAAAGTGTGCTGTCGTCAATGGGGTCAAATATTTATTGGCACATCTTCTTGCTGTATGCTGTACTTTGCTCCTGGCAACTCTGAGTGCTTTGAGGGATTATACACTTGTTAAGCTCTTGTATTTAGCAAGTGCAGTACATTGTATACTGTGCCCAGGGATGTGTACCAATACCCTGTATTTAACGGGCCCCTAAATGGGCTAAATTATGAAAGACCTGAGTATCTATAAGCTCCACTCTTATTGGTATTGCATTTGAACCTGGAGAAGTATGCGACACGAGCAGCCTGAGTCTGTGAATAATTTCTAGTCTCCTAAACATCCTACAAGGATGAGCTGAATACACTTGATGGTGCTGTAGTGATCTTCACATGGGTACCAATTGTGTAGGATGCCATAAACAAGACACTAGAGGTTTTGTGAGTTTGGTCAGTATGTTTGCATGTGTCAGATGACTACTCCCTTTGTTTACCTTGGGGCACCAGCTAAGAAATTTTAGCTTAATAGTAATAATGATCCAATAGACATTGGAACATAGTTGATCTGATGCAGACTCTAGGTGCATGGGCTGGAGTCCCAGACCTTTTGTCGATCTGTTAGTCTTAAGCTGCGTACACACTGCCAGTGACTCTGTCGCTGTGTGTCGCCATTCTCTTGCTACGAGGTCATTAGAAGGCTTTCCTAGTTTTTGCTGCTCTTGGAACAATTAAAAACAAACCCTGCAGCAGGGCTTGACATAAAACATTTTCATGTGCTTGTCCTTCAGGCAAGCAAATTTGTCATTTAGTTGTCAGAGTAAAAAAATTACTTGTCCGAAGATAAAAAATGACATTTCATTTGAATTGTAAATATAATTGTTTATTGTAGTTCAAATCATAGTTTAGTGTATACAGACTATATTAGGGATGCACCGAAATGAAAATTCTTGGCCGAAGCCGAACATGATGTGAAACACTTGGCCGAAGGCCGAATAATACCGAACACCAAACATGGTTTTTTGCATTTCTTCTGTTTATTAAGCCATTTTTTTCACTATTGCCTATATTAATTAGGCCTATAACTGACTGCTAAAAGAATGTAATGTAAGTTACTCTGTAAACCTACAACAAAACAGTTCATTAAAGTGTCATTCCACATTAGGCCTATAAGCTAAAAATACAAATAAACTAAAACTGTTGGATTATTATAGGCTACATTGCAAAATGATTTGAGAAAAAAAACATCCAATGCAAGCAATTCTGACTGATGCAGACTGACAACCATTTCAGTTCATGTCTCTCCTCCAAACTCCGCCCACAAAAGCTGACTGTTCTGCACTGCTTAACAATGACAATTTGTCCCTCCTCCTCGTCAATTCCCTGCCTTCTTCATCACAGTTACTTTATACATTGCATGCCACATACATAACCGAATTTAGCTTAGCTGCTGAACAATATCCATTCAATTAGCATTAGTCTAAAAAACGAAATATAACATAGAAAACACTCGACATGTCAACAAAACATAAACAGAACATCTTACCAAACACATATCAAGCTTATTTAAAAACCTCGAAAGCATAAACACTCATTCAAAGTACCTGGAAAAGGGAGATGTAAATACATAAGTTCCCGCCTCCTCAGCACGAGCTGACCGATAAATCTAACACACCAAGAGAAGGCGGACTTAAGGCAGAACAGCCAATCATCAGCCGGTCACACTCAAAGCCGGTGTCATGTTTGAGAGGGAGGGAGAGGAGGCAGCCGCAGCGAGCGCAGACACAGAGCGGTAGGGCTGAACGATTGATCGAAATCGAATCGCAATCGTGATGTGAGACGTTGCGATTTGCTAATCGCAAGAGGCTGCGATGTGGAAACGATGTGAAATATAGGAAACGCGTCTGTTCCAAGCCCGCTTTGAGTGGCATTCTTGCTAACCAACAGAGTGAGCGCACCTCCATTATGCCTAATCAAAACAAAAAAACAGAAAGCGGGAGAGAGAGAGAGAGTGTGTGTTATTATGGCATCTGCAGAGTCAGATCGATCATATTAGGCAAATAAATACTAAAGAACCATCCAATTCAGAAGACCGCACACACAGCCTGTGTTATACTCGCTCTCTTCCCCGCGTTGCGCGTCTTGCGGACGAGCCGTTTAAACTTGACGCGCACACATAGCCTGTTTCATACTCGCTGCGTCTCGCGGACGAGCCGTTTAAACTTGATGCGCACACATAGCCTGTTTCATACTCGCGCGACTCTTCCCCGCGTTGCGCGTCTCGCGGACGAGCCGTTTAAACTTGATGCGCACACAGCCTGTTTCATACTCGCGCGACTCTTCCCCGTTGCGCGTCTCGGGACGAGCCGTTTAAACTTGATGCGCACACATAGCCTGTTTCATACTCGCGCGACTCTTCCCCGTGTTGCGCGTCTCNCTCAGAAGGTGCACTCGTGGCCGGATGCACAGAACATACTTTGAAAAGTTGTTTAGTACAGGGAACTGTGTGCACGCGACCACTGTATGATGTCAAAGGATGTCGCGAGCGGCGGGCTACTGTCAGACCGCCCGCTTCCGTCTGAAGTAAAGTTACCGACCGGTAAAGACGCTTTCATTCGGAAATTTACTTCTGTGCGGCAAGTCCCGTGCTGTGTCTTTCTCTGACACTTTAAAATGCTCCACACACACACGCACGCACACACACACACTGCCAAAATGTTTGCGGCAGTAATAAAGCGCATGCATGTCTCTCTCCTCTCTCTCTCTGCCTGGTTGCTGCTTGATCGTATCACGAGTCATGTTCGGTAAAATTTATTCGGCCACTTCACAAATTCGGCTATATATTTTGCTATATTCGGCCGAACATTTCCGGTGGCCGAACATTCGGTGCATCACTTACCAGGGCTCTAGAGTGCGACCAATTTGGTCGCACATGCGACTTGATTTCTCAATGGTGCGACTAAGAAAAATCTGAGGTCGCACCAGTGCGACCAGCCGGTCGAGGGAGAAAAAAAGTCTCGCGACTCTGAAAGTCTCCCTGTGATTCAACAACAGACACACCTTAGGCCCATATCGTGGTCTAAACCAATCAGAGATAGTGAAGGGCGGACCGCCCCTCGGATTGGCCGTGGTCCAGATTTTCCTGTAAGTGTGTGTACCAGAGGTCGTGTTAACCGAAAATTCTCTGTCATTGACAAAAAATGTTTACCAGTGACGGAAAAATCTGAAGGCCGTTCGTCCGTCCGTCAGCTATTTTGACGGATTACAATGAGGCAATTTGTAACTCCCCGTTTCCCTTCATTAGAGCGTGATATGCTCGCGAAGGGACGTGCGTGTTTTCACCTGTCATTGTTACTGACTATACATATGTGAAGCGATCTGGGAAAACCCGTCGGATGTCGCGCTGGACGTGGGAAAGACAGTTCACCTATCAAAGTAAACTACATAACATGAAGAATGAAGGAGTATCAAATTCACATTTCCCGCCAGTCCTGTGTAAACTACTGGCATGCAAAGTTTTTTTTCATACAATGTTTTCGTGAGATGACAGAGCTCCCCGTCTGCAGCACCGGGAGTTATCCGATCGCAAAACATACAAGGGATGATCAAAAGTCCAGACACTACGCACATGATAAACAAGGTAAAACTTGCTTCACTGCTTATTAGTTGTTGTCCGTAATGTTTGCGAGTTTCCTTGTGTAGTGATAATGGCAGAGCTCTCGTTCTTTAAGTGTGCCCGCACCATTTTCCTTACTTTCGTTTATTCAAACGGTTTTGTAAGTATTTTTAGACTTAACACTGGGAAATGTTTTTTATTAATTGTTATTAGTAAGTCTTTTACTACTCTAAAGTGACTTTTACTTGTGATACTGGACTGTTGTGCTTTTATTTTCATCACTTTACATACACTCGAGCCTAGTTGTTCTTCTACAAATTCACGTAATTCTGCAATAATCCGTACCGCCTTTCACCACCTCAAGCTCTAACACCCACTTTCCTATACATTACACTCCATACCCAATGCGCAAAGAATACCACCAAGTACACAAGATTATGCAACAGTCGAGAAACACCCGGTAATCACAAGACTAACTGTGATCATCGAGATCTAAAAGGTAATATATAAAATTGCACCATGTGTTGAGTTGATTCGCCAATAATAATCTCGCATCCTGAGCATAAATAACTCACTACTTAGACCATCAAAACCAATTATTCAATAGATGAGAACCTTTACTCAACACATACGACAATCGGCTTCATCTCCGTGCACTATTTCAGTTGTATATCATACTGAATACTCAACTAAGTATGCACCACACAGAGAACGGCAAAGACCCAGTACCGTAGAATCATAAGATGACAAGCTTCCGACTACATACTTCAACTCCCCAATGTCAGATCAAGACGAAGACTGATCATCTTACGCTCCCACCATCAACAAGCACCATTTAGTCTTACGAGATAGTTCGTGTAATAATAGATTTCCTAACAAGATCCCGCCTAGAGCCCAGCATTTTATGCAAATGTGTGGAGTGATGGGGAGGACCGTCTTAAACCAAGCATATAAACTCACAGTTTTCCATGTCATGTATATATCATGGTATTATTGCAAATTCTCTATACACTCCTATTCTTATGTAATTTTGTTGTCTGTTTAAGGGCCATTGTCATGCACTGTAAGCTGGAAAGGCATGTCTGGGTATTGTGACATCTGTCATCTGTCGTATTCCTTGACTAAATGTCCTATAGTCAAATTTTTATAAATACATATATATATATATATATATATATATACAGTATATATATATGCATATACACCGTAAAACGTTGCTGTAGTTTTGCAGCAGGTTTACCAGTAAGATACTGTAGATTTAATTACTTTCCTATTAGTACTGTTTTTTTTTAAAAGTAGCAGGGTTGGAATGACATGAGGGTGAATAAATCTTTGGGTGAAGTATCCCTTTGGATTTAATGTAAAGTCACTTTAAAGCACAATTTGCAAAAGATGAGGGATGGCAGATTTTATTCTGGTGTTATTTTAAATAAATTCATGGGCAAATGTAAGTTGAATGCAGTTAAAGCAGCTAAATAGAAAGGTTTGAGCTACTGTCACAACAGTAGGCAAATTGTATTTAAATCAAAAACATTCAGTCTCAGTTTTCTTTAAGCATCCTGACCAAACCAATAACATCTACCAGGGTTAAAACACAAAAATTGTAAACATGCCATTAATGTTATATTATTTATGTTTCTAATAACTGGCTGCGGACGAGCCGTTTGAACTTGATGCGCACACATAGCCTGTTTCATACTCGCGCGACTCTTCCCCGCGTTGCGCGTCTCGCGGACGAGCCGTTTAAACTTGATGCGCACATAGCCTGTTTCATACTCGCGCGACTCTTCCCCGCGTTGCGCGTCTCGCGGACGAGCCGTTTAAACTTGATGCGCACACATAGCCTGTTTCATACTCGCACGTCTCTGCCCCGCGTTGCGCGTCTCGTGGACGAGCCGTTTAAACTTGATGCGCACACACAGCCTCTTTTGCCTTGACGCACGCGCGCACCCTGTGTCAACTCACGCCTAGCTCCGCGTTTCAAACAAATGTAAATTCTATCTAACTGTTTTGCTAATTTCACTTGGATGAAATTAAACATTCAGCACATTTTCTACTTGTTTTAAAAAATCCCACATACTTAAAAAATAATAAATCAGCCTATGCAACCTATGAACTATTTTAATAATTCACTAACACAATAGAAAATGTTATGGATTTAAGGGTTACAATGGGAGTTGTATTTGTTTTAATGGAAACTATAATAGTGTACACTGGTATTTGGATTCTATTGGTGTGATGTAATCTTGAAGCTGGGAACCAATTGAACAACAGTAAGCCCGATTTGAATAATGCCCAAAACACACTACAAAAATGAATTTTGTAATGGTTTTAATGGAAACAATTAGAATTTCTGTAATGTTTTTTGTTGTTTTCTTTCAGCAGGGTAATTATACCCATACTGTGCTCCACACAACAATATTGAGCTGAAGTTTGAATTAGAAAAGTTAAAATCGCAAATCAAATCGCAATCGCAATGTCTGTCAAAAAAATCGCAATTAGATATTTTCCCCAAATCGCACAGCCCTACAGAGCGGCTAGAGAAACGGGGGAGCGACTGCTGTAAGGCATTTGTGCAAAACTGTGGAAAAAGTGCAGATGTTGAACCCTCTCACTGGAAAAAGTGTGGGTGTTTCCCCACGGGTGCGACGCCCCTGAATGCAAGCAATTCTGACTGATGCTGACTGACAACCATTTCAGTTCACGTCTCCTCCAAACTCCGCCCACAAAAGCTGACAGCTCTCTCAGAAGGTGCACAGAACATACTTTGACAAGTTGTTTAGAACAGGGAACTGTGCGCACGCGACCACTGTATGATGTCAAAGGATGTCGCGAGCGGCGGGGCTACTGTCAGACAGCCCGCTTCCGTCTGAAGTAAAGTTACCGACCGGTAAAGACGCTTTCATTCGGAAATTTACTTCCGTGCGGCAAGTCCCGTGCTGTGTCTTTCTCTGACACTTTAAAATGCTCCACACATGCGCACACACGCACGCACTGCCAAGATGTTTGCGGCAGTAATAAAGAGTGCACGTGTCAAGATGTTTGCGGCAGTAATAAAGAGTGCACGTGTCTCTCTCTCTCTCTCTCTCTCTCTCTCTCTCTCTCTCTCTCTCTCTCTCTCCCTCTCTCTCTCTCTCTCGTTGCTGCTTGATCGTATCATGAGTCATGTTCGGTAAAATTTATTCGGCCACTTCACATATTCAGCCGAACACAGAACTTGCATTTTTTGCTATATTCAGCAGAACATTTTCGGTGGCCGAACACTCGGTGCATCCCTAGTTGGTACGATTATAGTCTGAGGAATAATCACGATTGCACGATTATGTCTACATTCATTTCTAAATTTTTACTGGCCCTGACAAAAAATTTACTTGCCTGCCACAAAAAGTAATAAATAAATAATAATGTCTAGTTATTAGTTATTTTTTTACCTATGCAATTTTAGTAAATAAGCTCATAATACCAATAAACTATTTGCCAAACTCTAATAATAATAGTCAATTAGTTAGTAATAAAATTAGAACAAATTATCAAATTATGAGCAATATCACAAATAAATGTAATAAAGCAAACACACATATAAAATGAACAGTGCTTTTTAGGTGTTTCAGGTTGGTCTAACTGTGGTTATTAGGTACAGAAGCTGAATAAAGGAGTCAAATGTAAAATAACACTTCATAGTCTTCACAGTATACTGAAATATAGATCAAACCATATTAAAGTCTATCAGTCAGGAGCAGTGAGTGTGTTTTGTCTTTGTTTTTTGTTGTTTGATGAGCATTAAAACAGATATATTTATTATGCTGCTGTCCCTTTAAGAGCTAGCGCGCACGGATCACATGCTTTTTCCCCCCACTGTTTTCGTTTACAGCAAACTAAAATGGATTTATCAACGTGATATAGAGCCTATTCGCTAAATTAATAACATCAAATAAGTTAAATTGGTTCAACTTGCGTCAGGAGTAGACTTTGAATTTGAGCTTGCACATACAGAATGTACGCATCCTGTGAGCCGTCCTCGACGTGACGCTTCTCATCCGGTGTGCTACTCTGTTAACTTACATGGCTCATGGTTTGTTTACGTTGCACTGAAAGCTCAACTGTCACCACTACAGCCTTGATTGTGAATGTACATGTAAAATTGGCTGTTTGGTCTCTCTGCCATAGTTAATCTAGTGTGTGTCGTGGCTTCCGTGTCTCTGATAAGCACGGCTTTTTAAGCTGGTGCACCGCTGATGTAACTTTGTTTTCATTTTGTGCAAGTTGCAACGTTTCCGTTCCGTGCCTTTACGATTAATTAACCGTGACGTTTTTAAGCGCGGTTAATAGTAAACCTCGGTAATCGCTGCATCCCTATATACAGTAGTGTATATGCAAGTTTCTGTGTCATATTTAGTCCAGCACTTCTGTATCTTCAGTGTTGCTATACATTTGTCTTGACTCCCAGGGGTTAAACCCTGGGCGACGTTGTCGTAGGCTGTTGGTCCACCACCTCTTAACTGCCAGTCCGGCGTCAAAGTGCTTAAGAGCTGGGCCTTCAACTGATAAAAACATCAGTCTCTGGAGCAGGACCGGGCTCAGGCTGGTCCTCCAGTCAGACTTTACTCTCTTCATGGTGGAGAATCCTCTTTCACACACTGCTGTGTTGACTGGTAGGACCAGGTAAGCATTCATCAGAGTAGAGCTGCACGATTCTTGCTAAAATGTGAATCACAATTTTTCTCCATGGGAATTGAGATCACAATTCTCTCACACGATTCTAATTTTTTCAACCAAAACTTTTATTGAACTCAAGTAAAAAATTGAACATAGTACATTCAGTTATTATAAAGTGCAAAAAGTAACAAAAATTGTCTCTCCTTTTTTTCTCCTTGTGAATAACTTTACTTAAGCTGTTGAACATAAATAAGAGAAGAAAGTTAACAATAATAAACAAAAATAACAAAGGAAACTGTGCTTTTGGACCCTAAGTGAATAATTTAATAACTTAAGCTGTTAAACATAAATAGGAGAAGAGTATTAATTTGACAATAATAAATAAAAATAACTAAAAGGAACCACTNTAGGGATGCACCGAAACGAAAATTCTTGGCCGAAGCCGAACATGATGTGAAACACTTCAATGACATCCAATGCAAGTAGGGGCGTAGCAAGCTTTTCAAAAGGGACAAAAAGGGGATTGATATGGTTTGTTTGTTAACAATAAAAACGATGAATACAATGACAGAAGGGTACAAAAGGTAGCCTATAACATACAAGATATAAAAAGCTTCCCATTTAAATGAGTGATACTATAAAAGTATAAAAACACACTCGTTTGTAAGCTTGATGTAGTGACATGGGTCTGACAGGACTGTGACTGCTAAATTTTGATTATTTGTGCCTTGAAAAGGGGAGATATATATTAAAAAAACGCCCACACAAAGCTTTTTCTCTGGTGGTATAAATAATGGTACAATTTACTGTTTTTAAACATTAAAATAATATACACCTTTCTTTCATAGTTCTTCAATAGGTATGCAAACAACTACATCATTTCTCACTTTTTTCTCCTCAACAGGTACAATCAAACACAACAGGTAACTATCCACAAAAGTATTCAGCTAATCAACAAACAATACTCAAAATATCAAAATCAATTGCACTGGCAATAAACCCATAAATACACTGCTTAACAATGACAATTTGTCCCTCCTCCTCGTCAATTCCCCACCTTCTTCATCACAGTTACTTTATACATTGCATGCCACATACATAACCGAATTTAGCTATAGCTGCTGAACAATATCCCAATTAGCAATTAGTATTAGTCTAAAAAAGGAAATATAATACAGAAAACACTCGACATGTCAACAAAACATAAACAGAACATCTTCCCAAACACATATCAAGCTTATTTAAAAACCTCGAAAGCATAAACACTCATTCAAAGTACCTGGAAAAGGGAGATGTAAATCATAAGTTCCCGCCTCCTCAGCACAAGCTGACTGATAAATCTAACACACCAAGAAAGGCGGGACTTAAGGCAGAACAGCCAATCATCAGCCAGTCACACTCAAAGCCGGTGTCATGTTTGAGAGGGAGGGGAGAGCTGCAGTGAGCGCAGACACAGAGCGGTAGGGCTGAACGATTAATCGAAATCGAATCGCAATCGCGATGTGAGACATTGCGATTTGTTAATCGCAAGAGGCTGCGATGTGGAAACGATGTGAAATATAGGAAACGCGTCTGTTCCAAGCCTGCTTTGAGTGGCATTCTTGCTAACCAACAGAGTGAGCGCACCTCCGTTATGCCTAATGAAAAAAAAAAAGAGAGTGTGTTATTATGGCATCTGCAGAGTCAGATCGATCATATTAGGCAAATAAATACTAAAGAACCGTCCAATTCAGAAGACCGCACACACAGCCTGTGTTATACTCGCTCTCTTCCCCGCGTTGCGCGTCTTGCGGACGAGCCGTTTAAACTTGATGCACACACATAGCCTGTTTCATACTCGCGCGACTCTTCCCCGCGTTGCGCGTCT
>NW_026634168.1:37644-39316 GCF_024868665.1 Triplophysa rosa
TGACCAATCACAGCAGACTAGACCATCTGACCAATCACAGCAGACTAGACCATCTGACCAATCACAGCAGACTAGACCATCTGACCAATCACAGCAGACTACACTATCTGACCAATCAGATCAGACTACGCTGGCGGAAAGGCGGAGATTACACAGATGAATCGCGGAACGAATCATTTGAGAGTCAGTCAAGAAGTAAGGTAATAAAAACTGCTCATTATTACGAAATAATAGTATTTTTACATCATGTATGTACATAAACTTGTTGTCGGACACTCCATAAACCAAAATAAGCCCTTGATGCGATCTGAGAAAACCCGTCAGATGTCGCGCTGAGACGCGGGAAAGACAGTTCACCTTTCAAAGTAAACTACATAACATGAAGAATGAAGGAGTATCAATGCACATTTCCCGCCAGTCCTGTGTAAACTACGGCATGCAAAGTTTTTTTCATACAATGTTTTCGTGAGATGGTGGAGCTCCCCGTCTGCAGCACCGGGAGTTATCGCTGCTCATGCGAGCCGGACCGCGATCGCAAAACATACAAGGGATGATCAAAAGTCCAGACACTATGCACATGATAAACAAGGTAAAACTTGCTTCACTGCTCATTAGTTGTTGTCCGTAATGTTTGCTAGTTTCCTTGTGTAGTGAATGATAATGGCAGAGCTCTCGTTCTTTCAGTGTGCCTGCACCATTTTCCTTACTTTCGTTTTATTCAAATGGTTTTGTACAGTATTTTTAGACTTCAACACCAGGAAATGTTTTTTTATCCAATTGTTATTAGAGTAAGTCTTTTACTACTCTAAAGTGACTTTTCCTTGTGATACTGGACTGTTGTGATTTTATTTTCATCACTTAACTTTAAACCGATTTTTCTCCAAATTCTGTTCCTGAAAATCCTAGCGCTTCAGCCGACCTCAGCCATAACTTTTGTTACATACACAAGAGCAAAATAAAAACTGATTTGGAAAGGGCTTGGTATCAAAAACTGTAATATATAAATTTGCACCATTTGTTGGGTTTTCCCAGATGGAAACACATGTGATTATAAACATTAAAACATTAAATATATAGATGAATATAAACAACAACGGCTTTATTGGGCATTCAGTTGTATTAAAATACAACAAGTTCCGAGACGCAAGTACAGCGTGATGACGTCACGAACATACTAATTACCACCTAACGCCACCTTGCACCATAGAGACGGGTAATAATAGATTATGGCGGATTTTTTACGAGCCTGTGAGTCAAAATGACGGACAATAAAAAAGTCTAGCGCAACCTCTGGTGTGTACGTGTGAAAATGCTGTGCTGCAGTCAGACAGAGAGGTGAGGAGCCTATAGGCCCGTCAGTTAAACAGAGTGGATGTAGCCACGGATGATGAGAGAAGATGAAAAGAACGATTGACAACTTTTTCGTGAATAATGTTAAGATAAGGCCTGATCCGTCCGAAAATCATAAGCAATGCTCTGACACGGAGCCATCAACCTCCCAGGTTATGTCAAGCCCTGGTCCATTTATCTTGAGATGTTTTAAGTTTCAGTTCAGTGAAGCACTTTAAGCACCAACACTTTTTCAGTAAGTTACCTTTCTTGTAGAATTGTGCTTCAAATAAAGAACTTTATGTTGACCAGATTGTTAGTTAATCATTTACAAGTCAATTTT
>NW_026634168.1:43609-58685 GCF_024868665.1 Triplophysa rosa
GCTGTAAATTTCTTACTATGTGAGACAAAGTGTATTGTGAATCTTAAAAAGATACTTACCAGAGCAATGCTAGTCATCTCATTCTTCAGTATGGCCTTGACACTGATTTTGTTGTCTTCGCTGACATAGTCCAATTTAAACCGTGGATCCAAAGCTGTTGCTATGTCAAGCAGCTTCTGCGTGTGTGGATCACTATACTTTTCTTTAAGGTAATGCAGGATTTTTGACTTAATCGATCGAGCAAGTTCCGTATCATCTTCCTGCACTGCCATCATTGTCTCAAAAAGGTGGAGGACCGGCTTGACTGAGGAGACGCTAACATACTGCTCTCCTGAAAGAGCATCAGTAAAGTCTGCCAGTGGGGTGAGCGTCTTGTTGATCACTTCAAGAACTTCAATATCCTGCCAGGTTGGTGTCAGGTGTCTAGCCTTCCGGTCAGAGGAGAGAACATGTACAATCGCAGTTTGTTGTTCAAGCATTCTCTGGACCATAGCTTGTCGGGAGCCCCATCTTGTTGGGCACTCAGTTTTAAGCTGGTGTTCAGGCAGGTTGAGCTCCTTTTGGGCAACAGCAAGCTCCCTTTTCCGCTTCCAACTATGGCTGAAGCAGACCACAAGCTTTTTGCAAAGACCCACAGCACGGTCAATGCTTGAATCTTTCATTGCATTCTCTACAAATAAGAATAATCATTATTAGCTGCAGTAAATTGATGTAACATACATTTTCTTGCATTAAAATGTTAAATGGCAGTTAAATTGCAAGAACTGGACAACTATAAAGCAGGATAAACTTAACTGTGTGTGCACATACTTTACATTGTTTTTACAATTTTATCTAATTTAAGAAGTAATAAGTTAAAAAGACACAGATTAACATCTAGAAACATACAGTACAATCCATTTAAGTCACAATGGGTTCTATGACCTTGTATTTTAATAGTGGCTTCAGTCCTGAACAAATATTCAGCAGCTATATTGACACTTAAAGCTCAAAAAGACCACCCCATTTTCCCGATGTATTTCCAGAAATAAATAATATCGTCTTATATACAGAACAATACGAATTTATTAAAAAAAACTTGCATATATAAGGATACATTTTTCAGATTTAAATGAATATATGAAAATGTTACTGTCATGTTGTAATACACAGCTCACCTATAGCCAGATGTAGCCTATGGCCAAAACATTGAAGCCTTGTCCATTTGTTCAGGGAGGCCGCTTTAACAATGTTCGCTCCACTGTCTGTGGTGAGGCACACCATTTTTTTCTCCTCCAAACTCCAGGAGTTGAGACTCTCCTTTAGCCCCTGGGCCAGTTCCTCGCCAGTGTGATCAGCAGGGAAGAACGCTGTCTGTAGACAGCGGCTTTTCATGTTGAAGTCACTTGTTATGAAATGCACTGTCAGGCTTAAATACGGCTCCATAGTTCAGCTTGACCATAGGTCTGCTGTTGCCGCGAAATTCTGCATATCTTGCAGTTCTTTCTCGACTGTCATTCGACACTGGGTGTATAGATTTGGCAATGCAACAGATGAAAAATTGTTGCGAGAGGGCAGAGCGTAGCGCTTGTCAATAGTCTTTATCATTGCCTTTAATCCCTCGCTTGTAACTGTGTTGATTGGAGTCAAGTCTTTAGCAAGGTGATAAGCGATGGCGTTTGTTATATCTTTGTGCCGCTGGGAACCTAAAGGGTATGGCGATACACCGAGTAATGTCTGAGTTATGGACGTTTGTGTCGTCTGGCGGCTGGCATTTTTAGGTGTAGCTCCCTTGTCTCTCATGGCTAACTCGTACTGTATTTTGTGGTGACGTTTGAGGTGGTTGAATAGATTTGTGGTGCTACCCTGCGGTGCTGCGACGATGCCAAAGCACTGTTTACAAATGATGACGACTTGTGCATCGTCGTCAGGTTTAAACCCATAAAAGTTCCACACGGTGGAATACGATCCTTTTTTTTTCGGTTCTAATATTGATTCATTGTCGCCACCAGGATTTTCCACACTGGCGTCCATTTCCTCTTTCTGCCGCTCCAAATTTGCCGCTCCAAATCCACAAAGTAAGCTGACTGCAACTGTTAGGTCTGCCTACTTACACGTCATGTGAGTGATAGCGCATAATGCAGTAAATGAGCGAGGAGGGAAGGGATCGAGATTTGACTCATTTGCTATCTTTGGCCTGATTGGTGAGTTAACAGTGTTTTGTTTTAGACTGTGAGTGTGACCAATACGTGAGTGATCTAAATGCGGGAAATACACAGAAGTGAATCGCCGTCCTTAAGAAATTAGATCGCATTCATGTATGAATCGAGATCAATTTTTTTTTTCGATTAATCGAGCAGCCCTATATCAGAGGCACCAGATTCCTGAACCTTGCACGTCTTTCCTCTGAAAAGAATGACATTATGTTGTATGTTTTTCAGTACACTGCTGTTTGTTATACATTTGGTTTCATACCATGAACTAGGGCTGGGCGATATGGCAAAAAAGTAAACTCGATAGTTTTTTTCTATATTGATCGTTAACAATATTTATTTCAATGTATATTTAATAAAAAAAACTGTATTTAAAATAGATTATTTTAAATTTTTATTTTTAATAGATTATTTGATTATTAACAAAAGTTAACCTTTAACCAGTTAAAATTAAATTAATGCACTGTTGCAACACAGAGGATATTAGGCCATAAACAACATGTACCAGTTCATTCAGTCTCATTTTGACTCAATTGACTCGTTAAGTAAAAGGGAGTGTTCATTCAGTACATTCAACCAATGAAAGGGCTCCGTTACTGTGTACATTCGAACGCTATTGGCTCAGCACCTGCGCACATACATAACGCTGCAATAATGTCTTGCTCGAGTAGTGGGATTCATTCAATGCATTCAGTGAACCTTAGTCTTTCAAAAAGACATCTCACATAAACTGTAGTACATTTCTTTAATCATGCAAGCATCTTACATACAAGGCTCAATATTTTAATCTCACTTCATTACATCTCTAATCTGTACAGGGCAGCGCTGGTTTGTTTCATAAGCACCAGCTCATGTTAGCAGATATTGTAAACGATGGATATAAAAACGTTTGTGCTTGAGTTTCAAAGTAACTCGCTTGCAATTGCGCCTCAAGTTTGTTTTGTTTAACCGGCGATTGCGAAAAAAAAATAAGACACTTGATAAACCGCGTGATGACAACTCGAGGTTAGTTTCACCTTTGTTTCCGCTTCCAGTAATGTTTTCCTCCATGTTGAGTTTTCTTTGCCAAGTGCAGTATGAAATGGACTTTGTACTTTGACGCGATAAAAGCTGCACGCTGACTGACTGTTGTTGCGTTTATTTCTGCGTTCTGTTAGACTGTAAGATTAATCCATATCGAGTCAAAATGCCAATAGCTTATCATCGTTTTTGAAATACATTCCATCGCGATTCGATATGATATCGTTTATCGGCACAGCCCTACCATGAACTAATAAAGGGTTGAATGTCAGTGCAGCACTAAACACACCTGACATCAGGATATTCAAAAATGTGTCCCTCATAGGGACAGCTGATCTGCTCTGAGCAAATGCCTTGTAACTCTGGAAGTCAGTCAGAATATCCTCAGTGCGAATTCCCTCCCTACACAGAAGACCACTAAAGTGCTCTGTTAAGCCTTTGACATCATCTTGACCACTCTCCCCGAACTGCACACAAGCACTGAGGTCTGATTTCTCACATTTGGGCCAGCTAGATGGATCAAATGCTCTAAAACGGCTGATGGGACTGTCTCTTTCTAAGTCCTTCATACTCTCCTCTAAATGTGAGATGATGGCATCTGTTTGGACCATAAAAAAATCACTGACAGCTGACATTTTAATGCACAAATAAAGTGTACATAATTTACTTGCATAATGCTGTACTCAGCTTCTTACCTATCACCTTTGCTCGCTCTTCCTTCAAGGCTGGTGGTGATGTACCTGGAAAGTTCACTCCTTTGTATTTCCCATTCTTTCTTACTGCCTCATAAACACGACTCAAACACCTGCCCATTTCTGCTTTTAGGGCAGTCATGTTACAGAAGCATTTCTCAGTGCTCTCGATAGCTTGACAGATAGTGGATGCGTCTTTCTGGAACTCTGCTTAATTCTGCTAGTTGGTCCAGTGTGTCACACATGAAGTGTAGGAACAAGACATTGTTGATGTTACGCAGGTATTTGGTAACTTGCTTTGCCCGTCCTACAACTGTCGATGATGGTTTGGGGTTCCTTTCCATACTCATCAGGTCTTCAAAATGGGCCACAAAGATGGGGTGGCTGTCACATAAAATCTACAAAAAAGCAACAAACAACAACAACAAAGACTAAGGTCTACGTGCCTATTCTGATTTCCATAAAAAATTGACAGGCAAAGCTGGAAAGGATTCATCACTCACCTTTGTTGCACGATGCACACATGGCAGCCATAGAGCTCCGTGCAGGTTAGTTGGCTTGAGTACCTTCTCCTCAAGAGCCTCAGCGATTAGGTGGAGCTCTCTGAGGGCTTTGGGGGGTAGTGGTACTGCTCATATATCTGTCTCAAGGTGGTCTGAAGTTTCGTCATGTTGCAGTCTTCTTTAATTGCTTTCATAACACCAAGCTCCAAGCGATGAGCAACACAGTGAACTGATATAAGGTGAGGAATATCCTTCAAAAGTTGGGCTGACACACCATTCCTGCATCCTACATTGACAGCTGCTCGATCACTGCCAAATCCCACCAGCCTGGGCCTCCAGTCAGAAATTTCTGCTTCTTCAAATGCTTTGTGTGGAATCACAAAGAGACCATATCTTATAAATAAGTGAGAAAAACGATCCAGGCTAGTGACAGAGGCAGTTAAAATGGTACCTATATACCATTACCTGTGTAAATGGCTTGCAGAATTCCAGCAGCAGTTCCCTGTTTTACATCCTGAATAGAGAGGTAGGCATTAACTGGCCCATTTTCTCCCAGGAATCTGACATAGAGCAGCTCATTTTCGATTGTGCCTGCATCGGTTGCCCCATCAATCATAATGGAAAAATACTTGGTCTTCTTTAAAGTCCCCATTAGTTTTTCCCTCTCCATGTCATATATGATGCTTATGAATCTGTCAAAAAGGCAAACATATTTATTTTCTGATTGGAAAAATAGTAAATAGTTTATTACAGTTTGTGATAAAAGCATACACACCGAGCACAAGCTTTGTCAGAGTCATAGCAGTCTGCAAGTTTTCCACCTGTTATTTGGATGAGCTCATGAAGAGAGGGGAAGGTGGAAAGGTAGCTCCTCTTTTGCAATATAGTAGGCTGTGTACATCATGTTCTTCATTTTTTCAAACAAAGCATGCTCCATTTTTTGAACTCCTTGAACAACTGCTGGCGTTGGTGTGTTAGGTTCTTTTGCCCTCTGTGCAGCACTACAGTGCTGGTGGCATTTGCTTTTGTCATGGGAAAGACGTGTATCATGCCTCAATGCATCTGTCCCCTTGACTAATGAAGATGAGCTGTAAGAGAGGAACAATTTTTACTTTTTTACACTCTTCTCAAACATTCCACCTCATTCATCAGGTGTATACAAAAATGACACATGTAACTACTTTATGGAGATGCAGATTTCATTTTCCAACAGGACTTGGCACCTGCACACAGTGCCAAAGCTACCAGTACCTAGTTTAAGGACCATGGTA
Organism: Triplophysa rosa; assembly: GCF_024868665.1. Classification (NCBI taxonomy): domain Eukaryota; kingdom Metazoa; phylum Chordata; class Actinopteri; order Cypriniformes; family Nemacheilidae; genus Triplophysa; species Triplophysa rosa. The sequence continues at coordinate 49,288 of NW_026634168.1, forward strand.
TCCCTGTTCTTAATTGGCCAGCAAACTCGCCTGACCTTAACCCCATAGAAAATCTCTGGGGTATTGTGAAGAGGAAGATGCGATATGCCAGACCCAACAATGCAGAAGAGCTGAAGGCCACTATCAGAGCAACCTGGGCTCTCATAACACCTGAGCAGTGCCACAGACTGATCGACTCCATGCCACGCCGCATTGCTGCAGTAATTCAGGCAAAAGGAGCCCCAACTAAGTATTGAGTGCTGTACATGCTCATACTTTTCATGTTCATACTTTTCAGTTGGCCAAGATTTCTAAAAATCCTTTCTTTGTATTGGTCTTAAGTAATATTCTAATTTTCTGAGATACTGAATTTGGGATTTTCATTAGTTGTCAGTTATAATCATCAAATTAAAAGAAATAAACATTTGAAATATATCAGTCTGTGTGCAATGAATGAATATAATATACAAGTTTCACTTTTTGAATGGAATTAGTGAAATAAATCAACTTTTTGATGATATTCTAATTATATGACCAGCACCTGTATACTGTTTTTCTTGATCAATGTAGAATTGCATATTTTTATCTTTTATTGCCAGAGGTGGATAGTACTTAAGCATTTTTACTTTCAGGTACATTTTAAAATATCTGTACTTTATCAGAGTGTTTTTACTTACAAAAAATACTTCCCTACATTATAAAGCACATCATACTTTTTACTCCACTACATTTCATAAATATATGTTATTTTTAACCTTTTAATCCTTGAGTACATTAAAATCTACCACTTTCTTTTACTTAAGTATTTTTACTTGTAAAGATTTTTAAAATGTAATTAAGTACTGTATTAAAGGTAAACACCATATAAAAATGAATTTATAAATTCTACAAGAGTATGATATATGCTTTACAATATGGTCTCATAAAGTACAGATACTTAAAAAATGTTTAACAAATAAATTCTGTTTATTGCACAAAATTATCACTGTATAAAAGTCTCAAATGCAGAGTGGAACAGACTCACTCATGAGCATCCTGGACACAGAATGATGCGCTTAATACATTCGCTTCTACGTTATTTACAATCATGCGCGTTGGACGCAGAATGATGCGCTTAATGCACCCGTTTCACTCACGAGTTTCCCAGACTCATAATGAGATGCGTCCTTGTGATGATCCTTCTGATGTCGCGGGGATCTTTGCTCCTCAAGTTCAAAACAGTTATAACACAAAGAGAAGAGATATGTTACGTGTTTAACACATAGTGCATTGCATCCATCCAACAGTTGAAAAAAGTTTTATTGTGTATGAATGACGCACAACATAGACCACTTTTAAACAAAACCATAGACTATTATCTAGTGATTATGAATAATAATGAAAACATTGGAATGAGTAACGTCCTGACTGTTACCGGACACATGCATGCTGGATGGAGATTGACAGCACCAGTGGAGGTCAGAGTCTCTTAATTATGCTATATTGGTTTATTCCTCGCATAAAGCTATCGGAAATACATGACGTGGAATACAGTGCATGAAAACTTTTACGGTGGATTCCTGATAGTTAGTACTTTTTGACGCTTAAGAGTAACATGCACAGGGGTAACGCAACAGATCGGATTTGAATGAAACCCGTCAGTCCGATACCCGATCCAGCAAAAAATACCTGTATCGGCCCCAATTCCGATCCAGAGTATCGGATCGGTGCATCCCTACTTAAAACTAAATTTATTGGGTAGCTTTTATGTGACAAATGTGAGTATGTTGTCTTTATTTATATTTGTTTTGTATTATTATATGTATATTATGCGTTTAGTATAATTTCTTGTTTTTATTTCTGTTTGTTCTTTGTTTGCTTGTATTCTATTATATTTAGAATTTATGTTACCTGTATTCTATTTCTCATTATTTATGTAAAGCGCATTGAGATGCTACTTTTAAAGGCGCTATATAAAATAAAATGTATTATTATTATTAGCTGTTTCGGTTTTTGCCTAGCAACATGAAAAAACGCTGCGTGCTACTCTTTTCAAAAAAACAACTGAAAAAGCGCCTCGCATTTTCAAACAGTTCTGTGTGATCGCCCGCTAAGGCCACATCCACACGAAGCCAGAGGATTCCCTATCCAATCTTTATTCTTCATTCCATAAAAATTCTGTAAACACTGTGTCGTCTAAAGAAATAACTGCGTACACATGTAACCACTGAAATGTGAAAATGTTACATGCCAGACCAGTATGTGGCTCTGTAATTCTGCCACAGAGATGCAATAAAAATGAAGACAGATTGGCGGATGCACATAAACCTTATGCGTTGTCTGATAAGGCTCGAGACGTGGTGTGATGACATCATCGTTTCAGGAAATATACGTATTGGCTATACTTACGAAAATGCAAGGGTGTAGTTTTCAGATTTAGTCACTCTGAGACCCGGTTAAAAAAAATAGTGGTTTCAGGCTCCCAAAATACCGGATCCGTCTGGATGAAATGCCAATACTGTACAACATTTTTAAGAAAACAGCTAAACGTGTCCATATGGACGGGCTCTAATAAATGTAAATTTATTGTGCATTTTTATGGAAATTTATTTCAATACTCTTTTTTATTTGTTTTGAACTAGGTAGTGTCTGATGCTGCAGGACAAGGGGTCACCATTGCAGGAGACAAAACCTTCAACAACTGGAATTGGCCTAATGCTGTCATCTTTGCAGCTACAGTTATCACAACTATAGGTTAGAATGAGTTCCATTTTAGCAGCATAATAAGTCACTCAATGACATAAACCTTCTGGCTATTTTCTTATTTCCTTTAAAATCAAGTGTTGAAGTGTTATCACTAGCCAGGTACCATAAAAGAAAATGCTCTGTTTAAACCTGTAGAAATGGATAAATATTTTACTGCAAAAGAAAATCTAATTTTCTTTTTTGACAGGTTATGGAAATATTGCACCTAAAACACCTTCAGGGAGGGTGTTTTGTATTTTTTATGGTCTCTTTGGAGTGCCTCTGTGTTTAACCTGGATTAGTGAACTTGGGAAGTTTTTTGGGGGACGAGCTAAACACCTTGGACAATATCTCACAAAGAAAGGGATAACACTGGTAAGAAATAACCACATATTCTTGATTCAGTATGATATTATTAGAGATGGATTAAATTTTTTCTCTCTATTATTAATGCTCAAAATCAATGTAATCAATATTTCGCCAAATGGAAAATCTTGAAAATATAAAGTAAAAATATATGCTGACCTGCCTATCCATGTGCTCAGCACTCAGATTTCACTTTCTGTCTAGCCACTATCACGGTGCTATCTAGGGCAATTATGTCAGTAGTGTGGAAAGTTTTTGATGAGGTCATCAAATTTGCAGTGTTTGTTCAGCAAAGCACTTTTCCACAACAGGGTTTATATCACACTAATGTTTTTTTTAGTGTTGTAGATCATGCGCATTGACTCGCATGTTTTTTCCAAGTCAAGCTCAAATTCTCCTGTGAAATGCAACACTCTTTAAATACATTTGTAATTGATCAGCGGGTCTGTTTAGTAACAGTTCACAGTTTTCATGGTGTAGCTCATGGTGAACTGACCTAAAATAGCGTGTAGCAGGTGCAGGCACATCACTCCTGACATCACTAAAGCCCTTGTTTATTACTTTACATTATTTGAATAAATAGTAAAACAAAACCTGTTACATTTGATTGTTTCGTAAAACTGAATAAAAAAATGCTTTTCGATTTTCAACCAAGTGCATGCTGAATGTTTGGTTTTGCCCAGAAATTTATTTTGGGGGCATCATTAATAACAGCTTTTCACGGTGTAATAAGGATTTTTTTTATTCCTAATGTATTCTTTTTTTGTTTTTGGCTTTTTACAGCGGAAAACACAATTTACCTGCACAGCTATCTTTCTTTTATGGGGTGTGCTGGTCCATTTGGTAATTCCTCCATTTGTTTTTATGACCCAAGAAGGTTGGACCTACATCGAGGGCCTGTACTTTTCTTTTGTTACTTTGACAACAATTGGTTTTGGTGATCTTGTAGCTGGTAAGTGTCTGAATTAATAAATCTACAAGCTATCTAGATCATTTAAAGGGGTCATATTGGATGGCTAAAATGAACATTATTGTGTGTATTTGGTGTAATAGTGTTTTTACACGGATTAAGGTTAAAAAACACATTAGTTTTCACATACCGTACATTACTGTTGCTTCTCTGTGCACCGCCTTTATGAAATGCCTAGATTTTTAACAAAGCTCATCGTTGTGAAAAGCGCTGTGTGCTCTGATTGGCCAGCTTCTGAGTGCGTTGTGAAAAGCGCTGTGTGCTCTGATTGGCCAGCTTCCCAGTGCGTTGTGAAAAGCGCTGTGTGCTCTGATTGGCCAGCTACCCAGTGCGTTGTGAAAAGCGCTGTGTGCTCTGATTGGCCAGCTTCCCAGTGCGTTGTGAAAAGCGCTGTGTGCTCTGATTGGCCAGCTTCCCAGTGCGTTGTGAAAAGCGCTGTGTGCTCTGATTGGCCGAATACCTCAAGCATGTGGTGGAAATGTATGTCCCTTACCATATTCGGAACATCAGCCCTCAAAGCATATTGACAGCTGATAATGTCACTGATACCGTGTGATTTCAAGCCTGAATATGATCCAGAAAATGAGGTGAAAGAGGGAAAGAAGGAGAGAGAGAGAGGGAGGGAGCTGCCAGTCACGCCTGACATACATCAAACAGTGATAAATAAACAATAAGTCATATAACTATATTAAAATTGCACATAGGCTATGCGAGATGTATTCCGTATTTATCGATCATGTATAAGATTTTAAATTGTATCTAAAACACAAAATTAATATATAGAGTTTTTAATTTCCTATCGTGTCACGTACCACAGCCTTACCAACATTTGGAGTAATGTTAAAAAAATATGAAATGCCACCGATTAATAGTTATTAAGTAATCAATTAATTTGTAGAGGGAGGTAAAAATGTCAATTTTCACCTGAAATTTGGAAAGGAGAGGGGAGAGGGGGAGAGAGACAGATTGTCATAAGAATCTAAGTAGTTTAAAAGCTAGCTAGTTTTTTTTTAATAGTATGGCAGATGGCATAACAAAGTCAAACACACTGAGAAGACACCAGAAGGAGAAAAAAGGAGCTAGATGAGCTGGATAAGGAATTTAAGAAAAAGGCTTCTGACAAATATGATGTACCTATTTGAGATATATCTGTTTTGATTCTTTTGAGCAAAAATTGGGACATCTGTTTAACGTGTGTTAAATGCTCTTTGTTCTGCTGTATACAAATGGTATTCTTTTTTCTTTGTTCAGGTCTTCAAAAGGACTTTAAAATTTGATTTTACAAAGTGTGCAGCAACCCTGTTTGTGCAAGAGAAAATGTTTGATTCCATAAAAAGAGTGGTACAGTGAAATGTTCAGACTTTGCATATTGCAGTCTTTAAACGCTTTGAACATGCAGTCAAGCCAGTTGCTGTCTGACGCGGCATAGAACGCACATTTAAATCAAAAAGAGTTTTTGTTGTTTTTAAAAAAAAAAATTTTTTTAACTTACTGGGTTCTTATTTTTCACGTTTTCTGGGTTGCTAGATGCACCGGGGACCCGATTATAGCACTTAAACACAGAAAAAGTGCGGTTTTCATCTGATGTCTCCATTAAGTGGTCAGCATTAACTTAACTGAGGCTTATTCTCACATAACATTTGTAAAATTCTATTAGAGCTTTTAAAGTCAACCACTTTATTTCCCTAAATTGTTTGAGATAAAATTCTTTATTAATAAATTCTACTTACAATATTTTTATTTACAGGTGTCATGTTTGTGATTTTTCATGTGTAATAGCCTATAACCACCTCTGATCATGAAATCGAAACAGACTCACGATTTTACGACAATAGGCCTACTTTTATTTATTCACATACAGTGTTGGGCAAGTTACTCTGGAAATATAATTAAATTACTGATTACTGATTACTCCATTTAAAAGTAATCAAGTTACTGGTCTGATTACTTTATTTCAAAAGTAATTAATTACACTACTTGTTACATTACTCGTTACATTACTAGCCCTCAAAAACACAAAATAACCTCTTTAGCCTTCTCAAGACTAAACTTTATTGGCAAGTGCATACTCTACTCTATCTCGTCTTTAATTATTTTAACACGTTATTTCTGCTTATTCCATACTAAAGCCTGTCATAAATAATAATAATAATTAAACTCTGTGACATTTTAACTTAAAACATTTTTTTCATATGTTAACTAGTAATTCTAAACCTGCATACTCCATAATGTAAAAAGTCTCTCCTTAGTTTCTTATAACTTGTATATCTTAACTAGTGCTTCTGCATATTTATATGATGATTTCTTCGTCATTTAATAAATATAACAGCGTTAGAGCAGCAAAAACTAGTCTGACAAAACATAACATGTTGCTAATAGCAGCCTGGAACTCGACAGTAGAAGTTTATTCATTGCTCTCCGTGCCCGGTTACGTTACTTTCTCTAGAAATTTAACCGTGCTGTACTGCCCTTTCAGGTTGTTTTTCGCGGGAGAGAGGGTTTTGCTTACCTCCTCATGACCGACAACGCACAACGATGTTCTTGCCTTTGACAAAAATAAAATCAAAATAATGATTGTATTTCCAGCTACAGAACGCATACGTTTCTCTCTCCATGCTGAGTTTGTTTTCGCTGGTTATACCAAAGATTGTCTTGTGATAGGGAGATGTATGGGTCCCTAATACTTACAATTGGAGCATAAAGGCTAACATCGATCACGAGAAGCACCATATCCGGTGTCTAGTCTCCTTGCCTGCGTTACGCGTGGTGATAGCATTGGCCGTTACAAGTTTTTAACTTAAGGTGGTAGGCTTTCCATGAAGTGGCTTTGGTAGTACTTTCCGCGCAGGCGCGTTTCAGTTTGGTGACGTCGCGTGTTCAACAAGCAGGCATCCAGACTTTGAAAAAGCTATTTCTCTTTTTACAATTTAAATGATGAAATGATACAATGGCAAAGATGTAACGCAGCTTTAACGTATAGTTACCTGGGCTTGGAACTATAATCTGATTACTATTTTAGGAATTATAACGCGTTAAATTACTCTGTTACCAAAAAAGGAATCAAACTACAGTTTATTAGTAACGCGTTACTGCTCAACACTTCACATAAATGTCGACATTTGAGGGATTTTATCGACAAATGGCATTTCCATCAGCTATATCGCTAAACATTTTGAAGCGCTTTATTTATTATTGAAGCGCTTTTATTTGTGACAATGTGTAGTAAAGTAGGCCTACATATATAATAATTTAGTTCTGAGTTACTTTTGAGTTTAGAGCTAGCTAATTCAATTTAATTGAATTGTTATTTAAAAATAAGGTCTGGAAAATGAAGGCCAGTGGCAAAATTACAGCTTTTTGCAAAGAGGGCAACAAAGGAGGATTGTGAAGGGTGACAGGTTATATTTGTGTCAGATCATTTCATAGCCAATATATAACTTGAAAGAAGTTCATTATGGTCAAGGTCATTATGATTACTATAAAAACGGGTGTGACCAAAAGAAAGTGAGTTGCACCAGTGCGACCAGTGGGAAAAAATGAGTCTAGAGCCCTGTAGATCCTTGCTAACGGCGCAAAATGATAGATCTCATTATACTATATTAATTAAAAATATTGCATGCATACAACAGTTTGACGGCACAAATGTGTAGATAAATCAGAAAAAACATCAGTGTGTCTTTAAAACCCTTTTAAGGAACTAGGGATTCCGCCACGAATTTCAGCCCAGCATTAAATTGGTAGTGAGGGTTTGTTTAACTGTTAAGTTATTTTTGAGAAATAATAATAGAAAGAGTGTGCGTGTGAATGAAAGAGAGAGACTGTTTAAGGCAACTCACCAAGAACGTGTTAATCCCATTTCACTGCGGCACTTTACATTGTCCCCATTGTGAGCCTGTCAGCTTCTTCAAACGTGGTAACTCGCAAGTTTCTACGACATTCTCACTTTGAGTTATGAGCCGTCAAAGTTTGTCGCAATGTTAAGTCTATGGGAAATTAGGTGGTTTTGAGAGTCCGGTTTTTGAAAACCAGAATCCGGATCAGTTAGAAAAGATATAGCAACTCAAGTCAGACCAGTTTGAAGGTTTGTGGAAAGTTTGGTGTATGTAGTTTGAAAGCTCTAGGAGGAGTAGCAGTCAGAAATTTTGGGGATCAGAAGAAGAAGAAGAAGAAGAAAGATATGTACATTTTCTGAAGAAAATGTGAGTGATGCTTTGTGGCAAACCACGGAACTGGGCACTAGAGTGATAACACATTAAGCCACGAATGAATCTAACCAATCCCCATGTCTCTACGATGTTCTGATGCAGAGATATACATATTGCTAAACTGTTGCTAGGCTAATATGTTTGGTTGCTATGGGCGTGGCTTGGCATCTCCACTTGATAATACTCTAACCTATGAGTGAAGCAAACCAACCCCCAAAAAAAATGATGTTCTGATGCAGAGATATAGGCGTTGCTAAATGGTTGCTAGGCTAACCTGTTTGGTTGCTATGGGCGTGGCTTGGCATCTGCAATTGATAATACTCTAACCCAATGGTTCCCAACCTGGGGTCCGCGACCCCCTTAGGGGGGCGCCAGAGTTCACATGAGGGGCGAGGGAGCTGACATTCTTTGAGGTTAAATAAAGCTGCATTAATGTTCCACTAATCATTTTAAATAAAAATATTTTTGTATGTTTTAAAAAAATCACATGCTTACAATGCCAATATAATGCAGTCAAAATGAGTTATATCTTGTATAAAATAATTATTTCAATTTTTCCGGCTCCATCGGCAGACATTCACAAGGGGATTCGCGGTAGCCGGAAGCACTGTCATTGGCTGTTCTCGCTATGAGACTCACATGTCCTCTGTGAGGCGTCAACGTTTGTGTTAACATAAAAATCAAAAGAAAAATAGCAGAGAAACGTAAATGCGGTGATTCTTCGTCAGAAATAAAGGAAAAAGTTTAGATGCCATGACAAAACCTACGTAAATTTAGGTTTTATTGAAGGACAAGACAAGTCTCGGCCAGAATGTGTGTTCTGTGGTGAAAAATTGGTAAACGACAGCATGAAACCAAGCAAAATGAAAAGACACCTTGTAGGCTACTGTCAATTACTGCTTATTTTTACATCTCTTTATGCAAGTACAGCAATGTTAATGTTTAACAGTTCTTTCATAACGTTCAGTATGATGAAAATAGACTGAAATAAACTAATAATTTATTTGAGTATTCAAGTAAAAATGTCATTAAAATCTTTTATATTACTCATATTTAACCATTTCATTTAATTTATTATTCAATTATTTAATTTAATTTATTTATATTTACTATCTATATATGTGTGTTTGAGTAGCAATTATGTGTGTATACAC
>NW_026634168.1:60348-105429 GCF_024868665.1 Triplophysa rosa
AGAGCCGGCAGTCTTGTAGCGAAGTCTGTTGATCACGAGCGAAGGCTCTGAAGAACAAAAGGTGAATGAATGAGGCATGCCGTCTCCCTTTCATACCCGGATATACGGGGGCGGAGTCCGGCATGCAAATTTCATTCACCAATTTTCATTGGCCTTTTCTAGAGAAGTCGGAAGCGATTGGTTCTCAAGGACGAACCCCATCTGTCGGTTCGACACAACGTCGAGAGACCGACAGAAAGGGAACTTTATTTTGCTTATAGTCAATATGTCTCATGTACAGCTGCTTCGTAACAATGAAAATTGTAAAAAGCACTATATAAATTAAGTTGAGTTGAGTTAACCTCTTCTGCATTTTTTTAAATGATAATGATAATAAAATCAGCGTTGATAAGTATAATTTGGAGAATAAGGCCATGTTCAGACTTGACTTCTTTTTCGAAGCTGCTAGCGTCTGTTTGACATTATAATCCTATAATGTCTTCAAAAAAAGTGCTGAGCGCTTTTTTAAACACCAGCGCCGGCGTCTTTTTCGAGAAGGTCTGCAGACCTGGAGCCGGCAGTTTTACGCCCCAGGCAGTTTTACGCACGTTTTTACTTATTTGTCTAGTATGGGGAACTGTACATTATGAACCACCAGAACAGCCCTAAGGACAGATAACTTCATCGCCCATCACCAGTTATGGTAAATAAACATTTTTGTTATCAGGCAATCATCCAACATGTATAGTTTTAAACGATTCATTGATATCGATATGAATTCATTTCAACATCTAAAAAGATATGTATGTGTAATTTATACTCAAAGACAATAAAATGTATACTTATTGACCAGGTCGATGTTATGTCTAGATCAACCTTAGCTAGCCACGTGTATGCTTATTTGATATCTCTTACTCATTTTTATAATTATTTTCTTTTTGATTTTATTTTGTTGTCTGTCTCTAGCCTATGTGATGGCCTTTTCTGCTAACATATTCTTATGACCCTGTTTACTTGCATTAATACACAATGTTACTACAGTAGGCTTATATGTAAACCATTTAAATTTAGCTGCACACGTACTTAAGTTATTTATTATTTTAAGTCGTTAGTCATAGTACAACTTCCTACATAATGGAGAGCCCCATAATCATAACTAACAATTAATCACAGGTGAGAAGATCACAGTCAACATAATAATTAGCCAGCAAACAATTTTCTTAAATGTGTATTAAGAAAACAAAAGATCAATAATTGAGCACCAACAATCACAAACATGTTCAAACTCAAATTGAAAACTTTATTCCCATATGGAATAAAATAAATAGGCTTATTATGTTGTGATGTTATTGATCTCATCTGTAATAATACTTGGAAATAATAAAAAGGTTTTCACGAATGCATTTTACATATGTGACCCTGGACAACAAAACCAGTCTTATGGGTCAATTTTTCGATATTGAGATTTTTACATAATCTGAAAGCTGAGTAAATAAACTTTCTATAGATATATGAGTTGTTAGAATAGGACTGTATCTGGCTGAGATACAACCGTTTAAAACTCTGGAATTTGAGAGCGCAAAAAAATCAAAATATTGAGAAAATTGCCTTTGAAGTTGTTAATCAGGGGCACTGTGGCAGACCATCCACTCACAAAAATAAAGTTTTTATATATTTAAGGCAGGAAATTTACAAAATATCTTTATGGAACATGATCTTTACTTAATATTCTAATGATTTTTGGCATAAAAGAAAAATCGATAATTTTGACCCACACAATGTATTTTTGTCTTTTACTAAAAATGTTCCCGTGCTACTTAAGACTGNTATATGAGTTGTTAGAATAGGACTGTATCTGGCTGAGATACAACCGTTTAAAACTCTGGAATTTGAGAGCGCAAAAAAATCAAAATATTGAGAAAATTGCCTTTGAAGTTGTTAATCAGGGGCACTGTGGCAGACCATCCACTCACAAAAATAAAGTTTTTATATATTCAAGGTAGGAAATTTACAAAATATCTTCATGGAACATGATCTTTACTTAATATCCTAATGATTTTTGGCATAAAAGAAAAATCGATAATTTTGACCCACATAATGTATTTTTGTCTTTTACTAAAAATGTTCCCGTGCTACTTAAGACTGGTTTTGTGATCCAGGGTCACATATTTACTGCACTTTTAACCAATAGCTTGTCTAATAAATACATAAATGACTTACAGAGACATATGTGGCAATGTTTTAATGACATTCTCAATTTTCTTTGCACAGTCCATCATTAGTGGCTGAAAGAAATCAAAGTGGCTTGACATATTTTGTAATCCTTCTGTCAAGACCATGCTTGTGCCTGTATAGGTTGACAATCAGGACCAAATTGATGTCCTACTTTCACCTCACTTCATTTCTGGACAGGACACCCACACAGACTCACAGTGACACAATCAAGTTTATTATGGATGTCCTTTTTCCAGAGGTGGGTCCTGTGTTAGCTGTGCTCCTCAGATTTATTTTATAATTGCTTTATTGAAACTTTTAAACTACTTGATTGGGGTGTGACCCATCTTGACTTAACTCTTTCTTTGATAGTCCTTGGTATTAAGGAGGGGGGCTCTGTCATAGTCCTGCCTCATTGTCCTTGATTTCCATGTCGAGTGGCAGGATCTTGACAGATCCCTTATGTTTAGTGTGAGAAAGTCATGGTTTGTTTACCATTGACATGCCATGTGCTTTCTCGTGTCTCGTCATTGGCCCCGCCCCTCTCGTTTCCCATATTGCTTTCCTGCCGTGTCTCATGTTCCTCACCTGCCCCTCGTTATCTTCCTTTGTCTGTCTCCCTATTTAATGCCTGTTTGCTGTCTTGTGCGGATTCATTGTTCAATGTTTTGCCTTGAGTTTCATGTAACACGTATACGTTCCTAGTCTCGTGAGTTACCTGTACCACATGAGTTTCCTGTGCCTCGTGTTATGCTCATGTTCCTGTTGCCTTGTCTCGTTATTTATATTACCTTGCCTTGTTTGTGAAGTTGTGTCGTGCCTTGTTTAATTTACTTTTTGCCCCATCGAGGGAAGTATTTTGTTTCTAGTTCTGTATTTTAGTTCGCCCTGTCAGACACCCCCTCGTGGGTATTTCCTTTGTTCTCTGTTAAATAAAGTATTTGTTAACCCCTTATCCACCGCCTGCCTGCACTTGGGTTCTTCCACCACGCCAGCTGCGACAGCTTCTGGCAGACCAAATCTGCTAAAAAAAACTTTTTTTTGGTGAAATGACCAACCAGCAACTCAAGACACCCTTCATTTGTAGATGGAATTCTCTTTATGACTGTTTGAAGACTTTTCTTCGGGAGAAGTTTCCTGCGATCATGTCTGCCTTGCAACTTCCATTATTGAAAGAAGTAGATGTTGATTTCATGGAGGAATACTGCAGAGTACTCAGAGCCCATTGCTGTTGCCATTGATCGCTTTCAAGGTCAGACCTCATGCTACTATGGTGAGCTCATACCTACCCTCTTTGCTGTTCAAGCTAAACTACGTGGCCTGCGAGCCTTAAACTTGCGATATTCCTCACATATTTAGCAAGCCACCATAGCTGGCTTTAAGAAAAGGTTCAATAGCTTCCTGCAGCTGAAGAGTGATGTCAATGAAGCCATCCTTGCTACAGCAACCCACCCATTTTTCAAGATGAGGTGGTTGCCTCCCAACCTATCTACAGAGAAGAAGCGGATACATCATCTCATTCTGCACTCAGCTCAAGAGCTTGGTCTTCTGTCAGAAATTGACTCTTGCTTCATTAAACACCACTGAAGCAAATGAAGATGATTTCTTTGTCTTCTCTGACCAAGGTAAGTCTAAATTGCTTCCACTTCAGAATGTTTGTAGCAACAGACGTTAATCATCGTAAATAAAATATAATTTAAGTGACATGTTTACATATTTGTTTTAAATGGAAAATGTATGTTCCCTTTCTGTCGAGCCGACAGATGGGGTTTGTCCTTGAGAACCAATCGCTTCCGACTTCTAAGAAAAGGCCAATAAAATTGACAAATGAAATTTGCATGCCGGACTCCGCCCCCGGATATCCGGGTATAAAAGGGAGACGGCGTGCCTCATTCATTCACCTTTTGTTCTTCGGAGCCTTCGCTCATGATCAACAGACTTCGCTACATGATAGCAACTACAAGACTGCCGGTTCTACGACGTGGTGCAGCGGGCTTTCCCTTCCTGCGGCGACTTCCCCCTGGGCATCTCGGCGGTTCCAGAAGTGTTCGAGTTTTTTCTCTAAAAGAGCAAATTTCTCCAGCGTGGCATGTCCCGCTGTTCTCGTGGGTACAACACACTCATCGAGGAGGGGGACGAACACGAGGTCTGCTTCCAGTACGCTGGGGCAGCCCTTGTGGATACGTCCTGCCCGCACTGCGGGCGGTTGACGATTCAGACGTTGCGTCACGGGTGGCTGTGTTCCCACGGGACTCAGCCACCACCTCGTCTGCTTCCCGTTCTGTGACAGCAGTGGCTACGGCCCTGCCGTCCACTACAGCGAGCAGCGAGGGTGATATGAGAATTACTGTGAGCGCTAATCTGTCAGCCACCGGCTCGCGGACCGTTTGCACCTCGTCTCGCTTGTCTGACCGTTCCCCATGAGATGGTCCCACCGTCTTGTTCCTCAACCATGTATTCGGAAACGCTGCGTGATGATGAGATGTCCGTTGCAGCATCGGAGGGTGACTTACTGGCATCGGACTCCGACGATTCCTCGGAGCTCCCTCCCTCGGGGGGTCGAGCCCAGGAAGAAGTGGACGTCAAAATGTCAGCCATGCTTTCCCGGGCCGCCGGCATTGGGTTGCAGTGCACTGCACTGCCTCTCCCAATGCTCGCGGCTGGATACATGGTACCTCGGGTTTGAGAGTGGCTCCAAGTCGCACTCGCCCCCAGTGCCGTGTTTTCCCGGAAGAGCATGAGGAACTTAGTACGACCTGGAACGCCTCCTTTCGGCGCATGCACGTCAACTCGTTCCATCGCCTTTTCTTTCCTCGATGGTGGGGCAGCTAAAGGATACGTCGATGTCTCCCAGGGGCTCGACCTAGACTCCCGTCCAAAGCATTTCGGCATCTTAGGTGTCGAGAGATTACTCTGCTGCGGGCCAAGCTGTCCCCTCTCTCCACGCTATAGCCATCCTGCAGGCCAAGGCATTGAGAGAGCTCCATGAGGGTAAGACCGACCCAGCGCTTATGCAGGAACTCCGCTCCGTCACCGACCTCGCTCTACGGGCGACCATGGTGACCGCGTGGGCCCTGGGTCGGGCGATGTCCACACTTGTGGTCCAGGAGAGACACCTCTGGCTGAACCTTGCACAGATGAGTAATGCCGAGAAAGTCCGCTTTCTCGATGCACCCATGTCGCAAGTGGGGGGGCTGTTTGGTGATACTGTCGAGCCGCAGTTGGGCCCCCCCCACGTACATATATGACAATCGGAGCCCCCCCCAACCCTAATATATGTGTGTGTGTGTGTGTGTGTGTATACACACATAATTGCTACTCAAACACACATATATAGATAGTAAATATTAATAAATTAAATGAAGTAATTGAATAATAAATTAAATTAAATGGTTAAATATGAGTAATATAAAATATTTTAATGACATTTTTAATTGAATACTCAAATAAATTTTCAGGTTATTTTTCAGGTTGTTTCAGTCTATTTTCAGGTTATACTGAACGTTATGAAAGAACTGTTAAACATTAACATTGCTGTACTTGCATAAAGAGATGTAGGCTACTGTCAATTACTGCTTATTTTTACCAGGTGTCTTTTCATTTCGCTTGGTTTCATGCTGTCGTTTACCAATTTTTCACCACAGAACACACATTCTGGCCGAGACTTGTCTTGTCCTTCAATAAAACCTAAATTTACGTAGGTTTTGTCATAGCGTCTAAACTTTTTCCTTTATTTCTGACGAAGAATCACCGCATTTACGTTTCTCTGCTATTTTTCCTTTTGATTTTTATGTTAACACGAACGTTGATGCCTGACAGAGGATGTTTCTCATGTGAGTCTCATAGCGAGAACAGCGCAGGTTTCCATCACTCTGGTTTTATTCGCATTTTGAAGTTTCGCATCAGAAACGAGTGATGGAAACGCCAAATTTCGAATTAAAAACACTTAATTCACAAAAAAGTTTTTACGCTCTCTTCAGGTGGTTTTTCAGTTTTGCGAAAAAGGGTTAATGCGAATAATGGGAGATGGAAACGCATTTGCTGAATAAATTCCTCCAAAAAAGTCACGTAACTGCACTATGAGATGGCGTAACCTGACTAACCAGAGTAATGATCTTGTTACACAGCATGAGAAATGTTGTTATGCTCATTCTTAAATGCCTGAGCAAAGTCCTCAAGTATTTCTGTAATTGCCTCTTAGAACTATCACGACTGTGTTTCCCAAACAGCAGGCATCCACAAAAGCACCGCATTTATTATGTTTCGTAATCGTCTGCTTGCGCGAGTATTATGAAAATTATTATATTCAGTAGCTTCTCTTACTGATATTTAGTGGCAGTTTATTAGGAAGTGACGGTTGACTAGTTGGATGGAAACAGTGCTTATTCGCAAATGTTTTATGCGATATCCCAATTTTGCCCATTAACTAAATTTGCAACTTTGGATGGAAACCCGGCTAGTGCTTCCGGCTACCGCGAAGCCCCGTGTGAATGTCTGCCGATAGAGCAGGAAAAATTTAAATAATTATTTTATACAAGATATAACTGTTTTTGACAGCATTATCTTGGCATTGTAAAAGCACATGATTTTTTTTAAACATACAAAAATATTTTTATTTAAAATGATTAGTGGAACATTTATGCAGCTTGATTTAACCTCAAAGCATGTCAGCTCACGCGCCCCTCGTGTGAACTCTGGCGCCCCCCTAAGGGGACTTAAAAGCACTGCACAGCTGGCCGGGGGACAAGCGGAAGTACACCTTCCCACCAGTGAGCCTCATTACACAGACCCTGTGCAAGGTCAGGGAAGAGGAGCATCAAGTGTACTAGTTGCGCCATACTGGCCCAACCAGACTTGGTTCTCGGAGCTAATGCTCTTGACGACAGCTCCCCCCTGGCCGATTCCCCTGATGAAGGACCTGCTTTCCCAGGGGAAGGGCACGTTATGGCATCCCAGGCCAGACCTCTGGAACCTCCATGTCTGGCCACTGGACGGGACGAGGAGATCCTGAGTGGCCTGCCCCCTGCGGCAGTTAAGACCATCACTCAGGCTAGGGCCCTGGCCACTTGGTGGTTATACGCCTGTAAGTGGTGCCGCTTCTCATCCTGGTGCCCTTCTCGAAGAGAAGACCTGCGGAGTTGCTCGATCGGGAACGTGCTGTCCTTCCAGAGACTCTAGAGTAATCTCTCCCCTTCCACACTGAACGTGTATGTAGCCGCTATTGCCGCTCATCATGACTCAGTTGCTGGTAAGTCTCTAGGACAGCACAACCTGATCATTTGGTTCCTAAGGGGCGCAGGAAGGCTACCGCCTCACCCGCGCTCCGTGCCCTCTTGCGACCTTGATGCGGTCCTGGAGCCCCTCGGAGATGCCGCTCTTTCTCACCTCACGATGAAGACGGCTCTCCGGATGGCGCTCAAGAGGGTAGCGGACCTACAAGCATTCTCCGTGTCCACAGATTGCCTAGAACTCGGGCCTGGTGATTCTCACGCTATCCTGAGACCCCGGCCCGGCTACGTGCCCAAAGTTCCCACCACTCCCCCAAGACACCAGGTGGTGAACTTACAGGCGCTCCCCACCGGGGAGGAAGACCCAACCCCATCCGTGTTGTGTCCAGTACACACATTGCGCCTCTGCTTGGACCGCACGCAGAGCCGCAGGAGTTCTGAGCAGCTCTTTGTCTGTTTTGGAGATCAGCAGGGAGGGCTGTCTCAAACAGAGATTGGCGCACTGGATCATGGATGCCGCCACTACGACGTACCTGTCCTAAGATCGCCCGCGCCCACTGGGTGAGAGCTCTCTCCACACGGAGTATAGCCTCCTCGTGGGCACTGGTTCGAGGCGCCTCTCTGGCAGACATCTGCAGAGCTGCAGGTTGGGCTACACCCATCACCTTCGCGAGGTCCTACAGCCTTTGCGTAAAACCGGTATCAGCTTGAGTCTTGCAGGGCATCAGGCAAGACCGGCGGCCAGTAGGATGTACGCCTATGACAGTACCTTCCCCCTTTCTTCTAGGTGGGTCAACGTACTAAACTAGCCTCCCTTCTTCCCCCACTGGGTGAAGAACAGGCACTCCGTCCATCACTAAGCAAGCACCTCCTGCTGGCGGGCTGGGCAGAGCAGCCCTGCCCTTTAGGCTGGGTACCAACTGAGTTATCCACAACATAGCTCTAACCGGACCTAGTGCTACCGGACGTTGTAACCCCCCAGCAGGGCGGTTCCGTCTGATGTATCCTCATGATTGGTTCCCACCTTGGTAACCCATGACCTTCCTTAGGTGGACCTCCACCTTGCGGTTAACTCCTTCAGTCTGCACTTTCCTCCCACGAGTTCTCCCCTAACGGTGAGACCATGTTGGTATCTCCACTAAACTCCTCCCTGCGGTAGGAAGTGGTCTCTGTAGCGCATCCCCCATTTGAGGAAGTAGCGCTTACCCAGTGGCCTTACGGTACCGGGCGGCTTCTCGCTGTTAGAGAAACAAGGCCGCTGCCTGTGAGGCCGAAGGTAGGGGCCTTCCCACCTTTCAAGAAAAGCTCTGGGACCCCCCCTGGGACATGCCCAGGCCAGTCACCGTCGCTTCGCTAGAGATTGTGACAGGGCACAGTGTTGTGGCGTTTTCCATAGGAACCCCATCTGTCGGCTCGACACAACGTCGAGAGACCGACAGAAAGGGAACGTCTTGGTTACGGATGTAACCTCAGTTCCCTAATGGAGGGAACGAGACGTTGTGTCCTTCTTGCCACACCACGTGCTGCCCACTGCAGCAGTCGTGAGAGGTCTCAGGCTCCTCAGAACAAAGGGGAATGAATGAGGCACGCCGTCTCCCTTTTATACCCGGATATCCGGGGTCCGAGTCCGGCATGCAAAGTTCATTCGCCAATTTCATTGGCCTTTTCCAAGAAGTCGGAACTGATTGGTTCTCAAGGACGAACCCCATCTGTCGGCTCGACACAATGTCTCATTCCCTCCATCAGGGAACTGAGGTTACATCCGTAACCAAGACGTTTTGAATGTAAATAAATAAAACAACCTTGTTTCACTGTCTGCATCTACCATCTGCGTCTCCAATTCTAACAACAGGGAATGTCAGTGAGGTTGATAGAGAGATGTTACCAAGCCACAGCAAAGCAGAGCTGGAGACACTTCATTTTCTGAAGGACCCCAGGAAGGACTTGTCCTCACTAGATTCATATCCACTTATCAAGTGACTTCGTTAGATACAACACCACTTTGCCATCATCGGCACCAGTTAAGCGTCTTTTTTCCTTTGCAGGCATGATTTTACCGCCCTCACAGAAGTTTTACTTAATTAATATTACATATAGGAATTTATAGTCTGTTTAATATTTAACCTGTGTTTCTCTCTCCCTTATCTTAAATGTGTGCTTTAAATGTTTTGCTTATAGTCAATATGTTTTATGTACAGCTGCTTTGTAATCATGAAAATTGTAAAAAGCGCTATATAAATAAAGTTGACTTGACCTGACTAGAAGCTAGTTGTGTTAAAAAACAGCTAAACTGTACTGCAAGGATCCTAGTGTAAGGGGATACATAAAAGAGAATGTTGTTTTATAAGTTGTTAAGTTGTTTTCTCTCTTTCTTATGTGTATCCAACACGATTGTTTCTCTTGCACTTCAAATTATTGCTTGTCAATTTTGTTTGTATTTTCAAATTACAAATTACTTTTATTTTAATTAAATACATTTTTTCACACCAGTATATTTGATTTTTTTATTTACTGTCTTGAGTTATTTAATAAACACTAATTTTACCCCTTTGGTATTTCATCATCATCATTAGACTGTAATGCAGTAATACAGTGCTTATTGAGAAAAAAAGTAAATACTTACCCACACATCGAGCATGCAGAGATCATGAAGCAACCACCCCAATGACCATATGTCACTAAAACAGCCGATACATGAAAATGAAAATCAAGAAGTATGTGTACACAAGAAAAAATGTAATGTGTAGTATTGTTCTAAAATATTATTTGTAAGTAGATAGCACATGATATTTTTAAGTAGGCTTGTTTTCTTTAATTGTACCTACATGAATAAATCATGTAAAATATTGTATATTATTTAGTCTAAATCGTCTAATATTTACAAACCCGATTCCAAAAAAGTTGGGACACTGTACAAATTGTGAATAAAAACAGAATGCAATGATGTGGAAGTTTCAAATTTCAATATTTTATTCAGAATACAACATAGATGACATATCAAATGTTTAAACTGAGAGAATGTATCATTTTAAGAGAAAAATAAGTTGATTTTAAATTTCATGGCATCAACACATCTCAAAAAAGTTGGGACAAGGCCATGTTTACCACTGTGTGGCATACCCTCTTCTTTTTATAACAGTCTGCAAACGTCTGGGGACTGAGGAGACAAGTTGCTCAAGTTTAGGAATAGGAATGTTGTCCCATTCTTGTCTAATACAGGCTTCTAGTTGCTCGACTGTCTTAGGTCTTCTTTGTCGCATCTTCCTCTTTATGATGCGCCAAATGTTTTCTATGGGTGAAAGATCTGGACTGCAGGCTGGCCATTTCAGTACCCGGATCCTTCTTCTACGCAGCCATGATGTTGTAATTGATGCAGTATGTGGTCTGGCATTGTCATGTTGGAAAATGCAAGGTCTTCCCTGAAAGAGACGACGTCTGGATGGGAGCATTTGTTGTTCTAGAACTTGGATATACCTTTCAGCATTGATGGTGCCTTTCCAGATGTGAAAGCTGCCCATGCCACATGCACTCATGCAACCCCATACCATCAGAGATGCAGGCTTCTGAACTGAGCGCTGATAACAACTTGGGTTGTCCTTGTCCTCTTTAGTCCGGATGACATGGCGTCCCAGTTTTCCAAAAAGAACTTCAAATTTTGATTCGTCTGACCACAGAACAGTTTTCCACTTTGCCACAGTCCATTTTAAATGAGCCTTGGCCCAGAGAAAACGCCTGCGCTTCTGGATCATGTTTAGATATGGCTTCTTTTTTGACCTATAGAGATTTAGCCGGCAACGGCAAATGGCACGGTGGATTGTGTTCACCGACAATGTTTTCTGGAAGTATTCCTGAGCCCATGTTGTGATTTCCATTACAGTAGCATTCCTGTATGTGATGCAGTGCCGTCTAAGGGTCCGAAGATCACGGGCATCCAGTATGGTTTTCCGGCCTTGACCCTTACGCACAGAGATTGTTCCAGATTCTCTGAATCTTTGGATGATATTATGCACTGTAGATGATGATAACTTCAAACTCTTTGCAATTTTTCTCTGAGAAACTCCTTTCTGATATTGCTCCACTATTTTTCGCCGCAGCATTGGGGGAATTGGTGATCCTCTGCCCATCTTGACTTCTCTGAGAGGCTCTTTTTATACCCAATCATGTTGCCAATTGACCTAATAAGTTGCAAATTGGTCCTCCAGCTGTTCCTTATATGTACATTTAACTTTTCCGGCCTCTTATTGCTACCTGTCCCAACTTTTTTGGAATGTGTAGCTCTCATGAAATCCAAAATGAGCCAATATTTGGCATGACATTTCAAAATGTATCACTTTCAACATTTGATATGTTATCTATATTCTATTGTGAATAAAATATAAGTTTATGAGATTCGTAAATTATTGCATTCCTTTTTTATTCACAATTTGTACAGTGTCCCAACTTTTTTGGAATCGGGTTTGTAGTTTAATGTGTTTTTTAAGTCTCAAGTATGTGATTTTGAGTGAATGGAGGCACCATTCAATGTTTGCATTTGACTTTCAGTTATTGTGTTCAATTAAAAGTCTGTAGGACTTTAAATGCGCAGCACTATAATGCGCAGTCATAGCGGCATTACCTCAGAATCTTTGACTTAATACAATATCTGAGATACTGAGCTGATCTGAGCAGTGAACACAGCAGCTTGACAAAAGTCTCATTACCACCTCTCAGGGAACCGAGGTTACGATAGCAACCAGAGAGCGGGATAGGGATAGTTCCCTTTCGAGAGCGGTCTCCCGACATTGTGTAAGTTCCTGCTAACGCAGTGGGTAATTGTGTTCAATTATGCCATGAGAACAGCGGAGAACAGCTCAACTCAGCTCAATAACTCTAGGCAGTAGCACAAAGCATAACTCCCACCAATCGGCGTACGCCTTACATAGGCTTTAAGATGATTGCATACCAAAATTCTGCTACAGGATCCAATCAAAACACTCAGAACTCTGGGGAATTCCATACCACCACAGTTTCACAAGAACAATATGTCGCTACACTAAGCAGGGTAGCACATAAGCACAGCAGAATAAAACAGCCACAAGCATATAAAACAGTAAGAGGTGAGGCCAGGCAGAACAGTAACAAACCCTGTTTACTAAGCGCTGACATGCAGCCAGCGATATGGAAAAACACAGGGCCGAGGCAAACCAGTGTAGATAGCGAGGATGGAAACAGGCGCAGCCAACCTAGCATTTCGTGCAGCCCACCTAGCATTTCGTATCCCCAAGCAGTAAAAGAGTGACAGCGAAAGACACACTCACATACTCTATGAGGCACAGGCTCATGCGAGTGATAACCTGATTGGAAACAGTGACTGTGAACACGCAGTCGTATTTACATTAACATTTTTATGTATTTGGCAGATGCTTTTATCCAAAGCAACAAATATTGCATTATGCTACACATTTGTTTCTAAGTATGTGCAATCCCTGGGATCAAACCCACAACAATGGCGTTGTTACACGCCAACCCACAGGGTCAATGTGAAAGAATAATCAAAACACGTGCTTAAACGGTTCCGTAGACTCCTGTGTTTCCAAATAGTTGTTGCGCCGACCGAGGCTCGATAGAGGGGCGGATCCCAGCTATCAGTGAATGCTCTTCACCTCTTGCTCTGTAGCGAGCCCATCAGCAGCACGCTGGCTGCAGTGGGCCTCTGCCTGCAACCTGTAGCTCCTCTTTGCTTACCTATAATTCCATAAAAAAACTAAGCTATTCTTGTTAAGCATCTGCCAGAATGCCTGTATGGGACGAGGGAAGCGCTTGTCCCGTATGGTAGTGACTAATCAACGATTTCAAGAGAAGATTCTGAGGTAATGTAGCTATGACGGCGCATTATATAGTGGCGGTAGGGCCCACCCCTGTTCACTGTCTTTTACGGCATTGGCCAGTGCGAGTTGAATTGCACTGGCGTAATTCAATAAGGCTTCAGGAAAGGAAGCCTTATAAGGATCTAAAAACCACAGCCAAATGGTGTCCCTTAACAAAACTGCATATTTGAACTAATTCTCCTAAAATAAATCAATATTTACTATACAAGACTGAACCACAATTTCATTAATAAAATATACACACTATTTTTATTTATCACCCTAATGTTTTTAATGAAAATTACAAGACCCATGATTCAGTTTTTACAGTGTACTGTACTATAATAATCAACCTTCATGCAATGCATTATCAAAGAAATTGTAACTTTACCATTTTAACAGGCATTTTATAATGCTGGACATATCTATATTTTATATACATTCAGTTGTCCAAAAGCATACCTCTTGGAATTATGTTTCTTCTCATAAACTTCTGGGCTGACATAGAGGTTTGCACCCACTACTGAACAAGCATATTCATCATCTCTGCAAAGTAAAAACAATGTCAACGCAAAGCTATAAAGTCCAGGGGCCTCATTTATCAACAGTGCGTAGAAAAGGTTCTATATTTTGTCCTACGAATACAATTTATAATGTGACTAAGTACAAAAAATCTGGATTTATCAAATCCCATTAAACTCCCTTCCCCCTCTCAACAACTCTTCACCACATGATGTCAGCAACAAAAAAGGGGTAGGACTATACTCACTGTCCAATGGCCAGGCATTTTTAGCCCCCCCTCCACAACAGACTGTAAACTGGCATTTAAATCTGCCTTCATTTCGTTAGCAACACACAATTTACAACAAACCAATCAAAACGGAAAGGGAAAAATAAAGCCCCATCCTACATTTTTTCTAATTTCAGAAGCCATTGCACTCGGATATACACTCACCTAAAGGATTATTAGGAACACCTGTTCAATTTCTCATTAATGCAATTATCTAATCAACCAATCACATGGCAGTTGCTTCAATGCATTTAGGGGTGTGGTCCTGGTCAAGACAATCTCCTGAACTCCAAACTGAATGTCAGAATGGGAAAGAAAGGTGATTTAAGCAATTTTGAGCGTGGCATGGTTGTTGGTGCCAGACGGGCCGGTCTGAGTATTTCACAATCTGCTCAGTTACTGGGATTTTCACGCACAACCATTTCTAGGGTTTACAAAGAATGGTGTGAAAAGGGAAAAACATCCAGTATGCGGCAGTCCTGTGGGCGAAAATGCCTTGTTGATGCTAGAGGTCAGAGGAGAATGGGCCGACTGATTCAAGCTGATAGAAGAGCAACTTTGACTGAAATAACCACTCGTTACAACCGAGGTATGCAGCAAAGCATTTGTGAAGCCACAACACGCACAACCTTGAGGCAGATGGGCTACAACAGCATAAGACCCCACCGGGTACCACTCATCTCCACTACAAATAGGAAAAAGAGGCTACAATTTGCACGAGCTCACCAAAATTGGACAGTTGAAGACTGGAAAAATGTTGCCTGGTCTGATGAGTCTCGATTTCTGTTGAGACATTCAAATGGTAGAGTCAGAATTTGGCGTAAACAGAATGAGAACATGGATCCATCATGCCTTGTTACCACTGTGCAGGCTGGTGGTGGTGGTGTAATGGTGTGGGGGATGTTTTCTTGGCACACTTTAGGCCCCTTAGTGCCAATTGGGCATCGTTTAAATGCCACGGCCTACCTGAGCATTGTTTCTGACCATGTCCATCCCTTTATGACCACCATGTACCCATCCTCTAATGGCTACTTCCAGCAGGATAATGCACCATGTCACAAAGCTCGAATCATTTCAAATTGGTTTCTTGAACATGACAATGAGTTCACTGTACTAGAATGGCCCCCACAGTCACCAGATCTCAACCCGATAGAACATCTTTGGGATGTGGTGGAACGGGAGCTTCGTGCCCTGGATGTGCATCCCACAAATCTCCATCAACTGCAAGATGCTATCCTATCAATATGGGCCAACATTTCTAAAGAATGCTTTCAGCACCTTGTTGAATCAATGCCACGTAGAATTAAGGCAGTTCTGAAGGCGAAAGGGGGTCAAACACCGTATTAGTATGGTGTTCCTAATAATCCTTTAGGTGAGTGTACGTCACGATATGGAAAAGAAGTCAATCGCAACTTCCGTTTCATGGTGACTTCAACCACCATGCTCGTTCGTTTTCACGGTCATTTGCATTTGGAAACGCCTCCAACACATTATTGTATTCTGTGCTCTCACTAACAGATCATCGCGGTCTTTGAAAACGTGCTCTCTACGCGGTGCATGTTAATTTGTTTTTTATGGTTAATTTCTCCATAAATTAAAATGGTCGGAAAAGAAACCAAATTTGCAGTTATTTTTGGTGAAATTGTAATGTAATTAAGTTTTGGCAAAGCAATGTAGTAATAATAAAGCAAAAAGATTTGTTACAATTTTTGACTGTATATAATTTTTGTAAAAATGATTATATACAGAAACCCCTATTTGTTCTTTTCAGTTTGTTTGCTTTTGCTTTTCTTTCCTTTTTTATATATATTGTTTTGTAAAGTACAAAGTATGTCTTTTCATTTGTGCTTTCAATAAAAAAAAGAGAGGTTTACCAAATCATCCAGCGAAGTGAGATCAGCCATGACACTATAGCTACATTTTAAATGATTTCCCATCTTTCTTTTATAGCTTTTCACACCAATTATGCAAATGTCTAGCTTGAACTATGAACTTATGAATTGAGTAGGCCTATTTGCAAATAAAGGACACAGGGAACATGTGGCAGCACTTTCTTTTGTAGTATCACCATTTTATCAGTAAAATCTCTGCGTACGCATGATTGTGCTTATATTTACACACATTGCTATACGTATAAGTACAAATTGGTAGATGCCACACTTTGTGTGAAACTGTTCTTTTGCACTCATTACGGACAGCACTGTTGAAAAATGAGGCACCTGGACTTTTGGCTTTGGCAAAGAATTTTCATTTAAATCCACCATTAGTTCCCATTACTGTTTTTGTTTACCTTTCCAAAGCTTTTGAGCATCCGAAATCTCCTAGACTGATGTAATCATCTTCAGTCAGAAAGACATTCTACAATGACAACAGAAACTCATACTGCAAGTCTTAAAGATGTGACTCAGTGATATGATTTATTGAGCTTTATCAGTGCATACCTGAGGTTTTATATCTCTGTGAAGAACTCTCCTCTCATGTAGATACTGCAGAGCCAGACAAATCTGAACCAGCCAGTAAAGGATCTACACATGGAGAAATCCCAAGGTGTGAGTCTGTCTGTGTGCGTGCGTGCGTGTAATGCCCCCACAAGGATTGTATTTTAGGGGTCATATCATACTAAATCATACTAAATGAAATGTTTTTAAATGTAACATTTTGTAAAGTTTCATGTAAAGGTTGTTTAAAAGATAGAGATAAAAATGTACAGGATGCTTGTCTGCTTAAGTACCTTACCTGTTTTTCTTCAAAAAAACTTTCTTTTTTCTGTGTTTCCATGATTTTTGAAAGATCACCTCCCTCACAAAACTCCATCACAATATAAATGCGTCCCGCTTCTTTATCTAAATAAATTAACATCCAGTCAGAAAATAATTTACCTCATAATGTATGAAAATAGCTTTGTTTTCCAACAACTATACACTCTAAAAATGGTTGTGTTAAAACAACATATTTTGTGTTTAGTTAAGGCCACAAGTTTTGTTACGTTTGGATTATTTGTTTAATTTGTAATTATTTATTTCATTTCATAGTTCAAGATCTTGAGTTTTTTTTTATGTTTACATTTACCATTGTGTTAGTATACACGTTAACCAGGGACTTTTATTTTGACATGGTTGTTCATGGAATGGATATGAAGCGTGTGCGTCTCATAGTGCTTCAGGGTAAATGGAGTGGAGTAAAGCTCAAACGCACATGGTTAGCTCGCACCAAGGCTAATAGCGCCTTAAAGTTTTTTTCTAGCTCCTGGTTTGAATGGAGACTTAGGTAAATGTTATTTGTTTATTGTATACTTTTGCTTGTGTGTCGGGTGTTATGGGTTTGTTTGTATTTGCTGATTTTCTCTTATTACTCATTCATTGTTTTGTTTGTTTTTCTGTTTTGTTACACACGCAAGTTCTTACGGTGGATTTCCGTGCTTCATAACGATTTCGATCGCAATGTGATGTAGACGGATATATCAATAAAGGCATGTGAACCATCAGTTGAAGAGTCCATTATTCCTTCGAGCCAGAGAGTTACAAGTTTATTTCACACAAAATGTGTTAAATGTGTCATGAACTGGGCTTGTTCGTTGTTTTATACTATTGTATGAGGTCTACTTATAACGTTTGCGTGGTTCTTACATTCAAAAACATCAAAATCAATAAGTAATGGGCTATTTTCTACCCGGGTTTTGAGGCCGGCTCGACAACCGCTCGGTTTTAATGGGCGTGCCACTTTGAAGTCTTAACATAAGACTTAGAAGTAAACACCCACTGCTATGATTGGATAGCAGTTTGCATAGTAAACTTAGTTGGAGCCTTCTGTGAATTAGTATCATCTGGGGGCCTCGTGTGAATTAGAAATTACCTCCCCACATCTGTAATTCATGTGGCGAATTCGCACGGGATAAATGAAGTGAAAGTTTTATTTCAAACATGAAAATCCGTTTCGTAACAACTTTTCTTAGTCCCTTATTGGACAATTCTCCCAGAAAAGCATGCCCACGCGTCAAACTGCCAGAGCGAGAAGAAAGAGCACGCCACACGTCAACCAAGGAGAGCAGGAAAAGGAGCATGCGCACTGTCGACATTAATGCTCTGGTGCTACATTTAAAGCTTGATGTCAACTAGTCAAGTGATTTTTTGACACTGTACCTTTAAGAAGACGGCTGACTGTTCAAAGGACCTGTGCGCAGGACAGATGTTATTCCCACCCGGTTCAGTGGGATTCTGTCATACTCCTGGCAATAATGTAAGTTATCTTATCCTGCTTCCGCACGCATCATTCACAGTGTGTCCTGTTTTTGTCCACAACATTCACAATTTCTTCTGACGTCGCAAAGCTTGCAGGTGAAGCTTTACGTTTCGATGCGCTAGCTTCTACACGCAGATCTTTTAATATTATAGCCTATTTTTGTACTTAATAGTTTAATAAAACAAGAAAGAAACATAAATATAAAAAATAAAAATGTTTCTCATATTGGCTGCTGTGTCACTGAGGTGCTCCGTTTGTAAGTCCGCTAAGATAAAGCGTCAGCTGCATTAGTCTATTTTCTGTTGTTTCATCTAATAGTGCACATGACCCTTTCAGTTGACTTGTTGTAAACCTTGTAAACGACGTCGACGCGACTTTCATCACACAATAGTTGACCTCAAAAAAATCTAAGGTCGATCAACCTCTAAATGCGCACACGTCAACTAGCTTGAGCAAGAGAGAGAGAACTGCGTTCGTGAAGTTCAGCTGTGTTTTTTTGTTCACTCCATTTGGTGAGGAGTGTTATATAAACGGTGGATATAATGCTGGATTTGCAGATCGTTTGAAACTGATGGATGGAGCGGTCCCAGCGCTGAAAGATGCTGGACATGAATCGCACGCAGTAAGTGAAACTGAGTCATATGTCTGTGTTTTGTCGGCAATGTGTGCGCACGTGCTTTAGTTCCGCCCTCGCCCTAACACCCCCCAGCACGCGTCGTATGTTTTCGGAAATAATCATATTGCTGTATTTGGCTTTTATAAATGTGATCAAACTAAAGACGGATATTTGAAGGGTGCAATACTATTCTGTAAGTACTCAAGATTAATATGAGATATGCAGAAACTGCATAGCAACTTTAATAACCTAAATTAACTAAGGCCTAGTCCTGATTTAAGATAATCCCTGTCTGGGAAACCACATCATAATGTGTTAAAATAGCATAGCACAAACAATGTGTTATTAACATACTTTTTAAGAGTGTACAGATGTTTTTGTTTAGTTAATTGATATAAAGTATTGTGGTTAGTATTTCTATTTAATTTTTCATTATCACAACAAAACACATTTTTAATTTGAAAGAAAAAAGAACATTAGTGTACAAAGAAGAAACCTTCAAATGAATCGACATAAGTAACAACATATCCAAAGTTTAGAGTTTTCAAGATCTCGACTTCCTTTTTGACCGTATCCAGCTCCTCCCCCTAAAAAGAAGAAAATATTTAAAAGCGACACTCTTATTGGAAAGACAAGATGTCACTTCTGTGGTCAACTACTTAAATAAGATTTAGTAAATGCTTACATCTCTGGAATTCATCTGTTTGACCACAAAAGGATCACCCTCTGTATCTTCCACCAGAATCGCTATTCCTGAACCTCCACGTCCAAGTTCTTTTTTTATGGTGTATCCATGTTTTTTTAGCACTTCTATAATCAAGATTAAGAATAATTTCTACATAATACTGTAACCACTAGAGATAAGAGAAATAAAGTGTTTCTAAACTTTTAATTAACTGAACCAACTGCTTCCCAACTTTCAGTCTCACTTTATATTAAGTGTCCCTAATACCTGTGAATTTACATGGTAACTAGCTGTTTATGTGGTATGTAACTACAGTGTAAACTTTATGATATACACATAGTTACCATGCAAGTTCACAGGTATTAGGGGCACTTAATATAAAGTGGAACCCCTGCTGTTCAAAACTGTGTAAATGTGATGAAAACATGCATAAATTGCATAAAACAACTTTTACAAAATTTCAGCAAATATTTTCTTGAATGCATTACATAAAATGCTATTACATGTTTTCCTGTACTGTATAATCATTTATTTCATTTAATTGTGGGGTTTAAGGGGCATAGTTTAATAGGCTAATAAGAGACAATTAACCATTTATTCACACTGTCTCTCCAATTGTCCAGTTAGAATGTGATCTAAACGACATGGCACTTTTTTACTATCTGGAATATCTGCATTAGTTTCTAATGCAATGATGCTGCAGGGTTTGCAATTAAGATTCTCTGTTACAACATAAATGTGGACTATATATACACCACACTGGACTATTAGTCTAATGAGGCAGAATCAGCCATTTGTTGAATATACTGCAGTGTTTAATACTTTAAAAATTGGATGCATTATTTCAGTCCTCCCCTGACTGCAGTCCATTCTGGTCTAATATTAAGATTGTGTAAAAGAGACTTGATGCTTTATGCTGCTAGCATAAAACTCATGTTGCTTGAAGTCAATGTGAAATGTATACTCACTGATCACACCAGCAGAAATGTTCATGCTGTGATCTGAGGCACTGCTGTCAGCACTGGCGTCTGAGAGTCTGTGGTATTGATCCATCTTTAGGGGGAAAAAATACTGAATCTTAAAGGAGTAGTTCACCTTCAAAATGAAAATGCTGTCATCATTTAAACGTCCTCTTGTCATTTCAAACCTGTATGACTTTCTTTCTTCTGCAGAACACAAAAGAAGATCATTTGAAAAATGTTGGTAAAAGAACAGCACAGCCCCCCATTCACTTCTATTTTAACCAATGCAAGTGAATGGGGGCTGAAGGTTCATTTAGCGCCACCTGCAGATCGGAAGTGTTGATTGACTTTTTTTCTTTTCTACACAATACAACACACCTCCTCTCTCTACGTTGTAAACAAACTGAGTATGTGTTCACATGAGAGACCGCACATTACGTAATTTATGTGATGGAAAGTTGATCAACACTACCGATCTGCAGGTGGAGCTAAACGCACGGTTGGCCATCCACCACCAACTTGCACAAGAAGAAGATCGCGATCAGGACATTTGGCAAAAGTTCTAGATTAACGCTAATATTTTTTAAAACAACATTCAAATTATGGCAAGAACCGATCGATTCACTTCACAGGACCCCAATATGTCACCAGGAGCCGCGGGGATTACATTTATGTTGGATATATGTGCTTTTAGAACGCTTGAAGGCATGGCAGCCATTCACATCCATTATATGAAGCACAGAGATCTACGGATTTACACAAGAATCTCCTACCGCGGTAAAGTTAGTTTGACATTCATTAGACATTCGGTTTCATACCAATTAAACTTGTAAAAACTGCCATTATTCTGCATTCTAATATGCTGTCATCAGTCTTTTCGGTTGTTGACAAGGCTGATCGGCACACAGCATCCATGGTGACAACCAATCAGCATCCCGCAAGTCATGCACAAGCGAGTGCTCCCGCCCTCTGTGCGGAGTCAAGCGGATCGAGATGTGGATGGACGCACGTTTAAACTGTTGCAACGTTTACTTAGTTGTGTGCGTGCCCTTAAAAAAAACGCACCTCCAGATGCAAAGAGTTGTACTGAGTTGTGGTGAAAATACCAAGACCATCCACTCACAAAAATAAAGTTTTTATATATTTAAGGTAGGACATTTACAAAATATCTTCATGGAACATGATCTTTACTTAATATTCTAATGATTTTTGGCATAAAAGAAAAATCGATAATTTTGACCCACACAATGTATTTTTGTCTTTTACTAAAAATGTTCCCGTGCTACTTAAGACTGGTTTTGTGATCCAGGGTCACATATATGGAACAGTGCTAACTCAGCCAACCATTTTTTCATGGTCCTTCGAGCCGGATCCTAGACTTGCTACAGAAAGATGTCACAGCATGAGCAGGAATAGCCAACTGTCCGCGTCAGGAGGAATACAGTTCTCCCCACACGATATGAGGTATATGACCTTAGTGGTTTTACTCTCCCGTGACTGCTCCCAGAAACCATGTCGGCACACTCTCAGTTACCTTCTACATTGGCTCCCGATGCAGACTACAAGGAGGGCGCAACTGGCATCACTCAACCCTGGCTGCAACCCACAGGACTTGGTAGCTACCTGCAGTGGTCTAATGCTGAATCTTTGGAATCTGAGACCAATATACTCAAACGTGAGAATAGAAATCTCTGCCATCCCCAGGACAACCTGATGAGTACATTGCAAACAATGCAGAGAGAAAAGGACTAATTTTAGACCACTAAGGATCAGTATGTCCAGGAGCTCTCTAAACTCAAACGACAAATGCAGCAGCTACAGATCCAGGTGGAGCAGCGACAGCCTGCAGTACAGTCCCCTCCTCATGTCACTCCTACACCTGCTCCATGCCAGTGCTCAAAACAAGGCCAATGGATAAGAGCTTTAAGCCAGTGGCGGCCCCGTACCTCAGATGTGATGGGACAAATCTGTCTGAACCCAGTACTGAGGTTTCACAGACTCCAGTAGTGGCCCTACGAGCTGAGCAGCACTTGCTATGCTGGGGAGATAAAAGAGCTGGAACAAGCAGGCTCTGCAATTAAGTTGGAGCCCAATGCGGAAACAAACTATGCCAGTGCCAGGTAGTCCCCATCATCTGGTCCAACACAACGGGAAGAACAGAGTTGTATTCAACTGCTTGTTCCAATATCAGGGTCAAAACCTGAATGAGCTCTTACTGCCTGAGCCAGTATTAGGACCATCTCTCCTCGCAGTGCTGCTCAGATTCAGAGAGCACTCCGTTGGCATTAGCAGTGATATTCGGGGGATGTTCCGTTATCAATTAACGATGCAAATTAATTAAATTATTTAACTACATGATATTATGCTATAAAACCAGCACTACAATGTTCAGAAAAACATGCCTTATGTTAACATGCCTATTGCACAAGGCCAACTGGCAACATAATATATGGAACAGTGCTAACTCAGCCAACCATTTTTTTTAAAACTCTTTGCGCCTGTTATGTTTTGAGCCCAAACTAACTCAGATAGACATAAATATATGCCCTTTACGTTGCACAAGGCTTAATTTATAGAAGAAAAAAAAATCAATAAACCATGCAAATTAATTAAACTATAAAACTACATGATATTATGCTATAAAACCAGTACTAAAATGTTCAGAAAAACATGCCTCTTATTGTACAACGCTCCTGTGGCATCTTGAGAGGGTATGTCACAGAAGGAAGGTATGTGCCAGCTCGGTGGTTGCAGCATGGAGACTACAAACCAAGATGGCTGCTTGGTCCAGGAATACAAATACCAGATGCCTTGGCGGGGGACGAAGGAAAGCTGTTGTGAAGGAGCTGTTAATGAGTGTGTGTGAGGGACTCCAGTGTGATAAGAGTGTCCATGTTTTATGTTGTAAAGTTTTTGGGAGTTTAAGTTGTAGATTAAAAAGAAAAGAGAAACCTTTACTTTTACTCTGCCTGGACTCAATTTAAGAAGGCCCCACATGCTTTGGTGATTCCCTACCTCTCACAATGCCACATATGGTGGAGAATGCAGTTGCAAATGAGTGAGTTCTGATGTCCACAGGAGAATCTTGGGAAGAACAGCCCTGTCCACACAGGACCCTGATAGAACATGTGGAAATTATGTGGAAGAGAATGGCAGCAGTGTACCCCATTGTCAGAGAACATATGGAAAAGGCCCAAAGGGAACAGCAAGCCACATATAATCGGCCTGCACAGCCCAATGAGTTTCAAAGAGGAGATAAAGTGCTAGTGCTCATGCCTACAGTAGAAAGCAAGTTCCTCCCTACCTGGCAAGGGTCATTCGAAGTAGCAGAAAGAATTGGATAAGTAAATTACAGAGCAAGCCAGCCAAGTAAAAGGAAGGGACAACAGGTTTACCATGTAAACCTCCTTAAAAAGTGGCATGCAAGAGGCGCACTGTTTAGTAGGGGTAGAGAGAAATAGAGATGTCTTTTCCTCAGAATCTCGTCACACCCAAGTGTTACCATCATGAGATTCATACAATACCTGGCAAAGTCATACACCAGCGCCCATACAGAATCCCTGAATCCCGACGAAAAGCAATCAAAGAGGAGGTAAGAAAAATGCTACAACTAGGGGTCATTGATGAATCTCAGAGTGCCTGGTCAAGCCCTATTGTACTGGTTCCTAAGCCAGATGGGACCATAAGACTTTGTAATAATTTCAGGAAACTGAATGAGGTGTCACAGTTTGATTCGTGTCCAAGGCCACATGTAGACGAATTGATTGATCGGCTGGGTGAGGCCAGATTTATTACCACTCTTGATGTAACTAAAGGTTATTGGCAAGTTCCTCTTTCTCCAGAATCAAAGGAAAAGACATCATTTGCTACTCCCTAGGGTCTATTCCAGTATGTCTGTTTGCCTTTCAGCCTTCATGGTGCTCCAGTGACTTTCAAAGGTTGTTGGATTGTGTCCTTCGAACACATCAAAGGTATGCTGCAATCTATTTAGACCAGTGTTTCCCAACACTGGTCCTCGGGGCACACCTTCCAGAATGTTTTAGATCTCTCCCTATATAAAACACCTGAATCAACTCATCAATCAGGTGTTTCATATAGGGAGAGAACTAAAACATTCTGGAAGGTGTGCCCCGAGGACCAGGGTTGGGAAACACTGATTTAGACGACGTGGTGGTGTATAGCCGAGACTGGGAAACTCACCCAATGCAAGTTCAGAAAGTCTTGGATTCACTAAGGGAGGCAGGCCTTACGGCCAATCCTAAGAAGTGTAAACTAGCCTATAGTGAGACAAACTCCCTGGGACACACCATAGGACAAGGTCTAGTTAAACCCCAAGAGGCCAAAATCCATGCCATACAAGCCTGGCCTAAGCCATCCACAAAGACCCAGGTCAAGTCCTTTCTAGGCCTGGCTAATTACTACAGAAGGTTTGTCCCTAACTTTGCTAGTCTGGTTGCTCCTCTTACAGAAATGACCACGAAACAACAATCCAGGATGCTGTAATGGTCCAAAAAGGCAGAGGAATCATTCAAACAACTGAAGAGGGCTCTGACGTCCCATACAATCTTGGTGGCACCCAACTTTAAAAAGTATTTTATAGTACACACAGATGCATCAGAGGTGGGGCTTGGAGCAGTATTATCCCAAGAGCAAGAGGGTGAGGAACATCCAGCTCAGTACATAAGCAGGAAGTTAGCAAAACATGAAAAAAATTACTCCACACTGGAAAAAGAATGTTTGGGAGTCAAATGGGCATTGGAGACCCTTCGCTACTACCTCCATTACAGTGGATGGCAAGAAATAAGGAGACCAATAGAACTCGATGGTGCTTCAGTCTCCAAGCCGATGCCCTCTCACGACATAATGCCCTCTACACCTTCTCCCCACAGCCACAAGCCACAGAGCAGAGAAGGGGGGTGTGTGGCATCGTGAGAGGGTATGTCGTAGAAGGAAGGTATGTGCCAGCTCGGTGGTTGCAGCATGGAGACTACAAACCAAGATGGTTGCTTGGTCCAGGACTACAAATACCAGATGCTTCGGTGGGGGACGAACAGTTGTTAGGAGCTGTTAATGAGTGTGTGTGAGAAACTCCAGTGTGAGAAGAGTGTCCATGTTTTATGTTGTAAAGTTTTTGGGAGTTTAAGTTGTTGATTAAAAAGAAAAGGGAAACCTTTACTTTTACTCTGCCTGGACTCAATTTAAGAAGGCCACACGTGCTTTGGTGATTCCCTACCTCTCACAATGTCACAGCTCCGTTTTTTGGAATAAGAATTTTATGTATTTAATAATGATTTTCCAACTTTTAATGTATGGAATTATATAAATCCATTAAACGACAACAACATTTGAGATAAAGGTATCAAATTAACTGTAAAATATTCTGAATATTATTCCCTATAATGCACAGGGCTTGTTTTTCTGATTATGCCTGTATTATTTTATATACAGTACTGAATCCTTATTTTTCATGTTTAATAAATGTGTCATGGGGAGTGGAGTTGACCAGCTGGGCGGTACTCTACCCGCTTGGTGAGCCGGCAGGTGATGGTAAAATATCATAGTTTCCCCCCGTCGACCTGGACGTTGGTGGTTGATTAAGCAAAGCTGTATTGTAGGCGGAGCCAGTGTGGGTGAGTGTGATGCAGGCTTCTTAGCGGCATGAGGTGCTAGCTGTGGCTTAGAAGCGATGCTTGGGATGGGCGGGTGGGATTTTGGTGACCACTGGTTGCCACAAAATGCCTCAGTTTTCACTGGTCAACTTTGAATGTTCTTTCACCTTTTCCTGCAGATGAGCATATCGTGTTCCTTTGTGATGACACTGCATGTCTGGAACAGGTGTCAATTCTCGACTGGCTTATGGTTTGCTAAGTTTCTTGCCAAGTGATAGTGTTTGAAACTTAGCTTGGCCTACTTTGAGTCTATGCAGGTAAGACATTTTCTGATGGAGTTTTTGTGAGCCGCTGTGGTTTGAAGGATAATCAGGATAGCTGTCACTTGTGCTGTGATGTTTGGGGCCCCAGCTTGAAGTTTTGCAGTGGGACAGGCTTGTCGTTTTCCACAAAACACCTGCTCTGGGCGTGCCGTGCCTCACCATTGTGTCGTCGAACATGTGGCTTTGTGTGCATGGGATCTGTGGTGTAGAGGCGTTGACTGTTAAATCTGAATATATGTTTATACTGAAACATCACAGGTTGGTAGCATGTCTCTGTGGTTACCTTCTGTGTTCTGATGTGAATGGAACATTGCTGGATGGCTTGTGCAGCACAGGGCAACTCTTGTCATTTGGGTGCTCAGGCTGAGGTTGGCTACCCCCCTTTCGTCTTGGTCACGCTGTCAGTGTAGACCAGTGTTAAGGCAGTGGTTGACAAATCCAGCTTTTAGATGGAACTCCATTCAGTGAGGATAACAGGCATGCGGTGAAGCGCAGGTCCCATTGGGTGTGTTCATGGTACCGTCTTGAGCGCTCATTTACATGAGTGGGCAGTTCTTTTTAACAGTTCTCAAACCTTGTAGGTGGTGTTTCTTTGTAGCCCAGGATGCAGCTAGCTTGGGATGTAACATCATGTGGTTCTGTGAGTGGGGCCACGTAGTTGACATTAGCTCTGCATCATCGTCTTTTGTGAACAGCAGCTCTAGGACTTGCAGTTGATGGCAGGTGCAGGGCGTGGTCCATCTCCTTGGAGTGGTATTCCGCTGTCATGCTCTTCATAAAGACATTGTTCAAAATCTTTGGTTAATGTACTCACTTGTACAGTATGCACACTGCAAAAGATTACTTGTTCAGTAAAAAGGGGGTGTGGCTTCCAGAGTGGGCCATGCTCCACATATTCCATTGAATATGTGTGGTTGAGGTCACACTGTGTGTTGAGCTGAACAGTGACCTCTTTTGGTGAAGGCAGGTGCTACAGTCTCATTTATTCACCAGAGTGCAAAGCTCTGGGCTCCTCTAGTCTAGCAGAAAGTTCTGTGAGGTTTGCGAGAACCAGGAAGTAGTAGGTTCAGCATTGGTTATTCCATTTCAAGTTCAAAGCACTGGTGTCCTGGGCCATTGGCGTGGTTGACAGGCATGAGTCCAATGGGAGCTGCATGCACTTGAGAGCAGAGGAAATATCAGATGCTGGTGTTGTTGTGAAGAGCGTGTGAACAGTGCAAGGCTGATGTCTGAGTCATCTGCATATAGTTCCTGTATGGTGTCTATGATGTGAGAGCAGCAATGTCTGAGTCGTCGGCTGGTTTGACCTCGAGACTGAGTTCTCGCGACCAGCTGAGATGTCATACATGACTTTTGTGACCTGGCAATGCATTTCAGACGAGTTGGCTGGCTGGAAAGTGGAAGTTCCCGTACTTGAGCCCAATTCTATTAATGCTTAAAGTGTCTTAGAGGCTCAAAAACAATTCAGCAGGTCTTCGCTGGTGAAGAGAGGGCATGTGTCCATCTTTGATATGTACATGGGGTGTACATGCTTGTGGAGCTGCTGGTCAGGTGCGTGGGAACTTCTTGTTTCAGTCATACCTCAGTTGATGGCCGTGTGTCTCGGACTGTTTTGGGTAGTCAGCTATGGGATCAGAATTGTTGCATTATTCTGAAAAAATAAACTATGATCCGCAAATAAATATAGTTTCACAAATATTTTTGAAGTCCACATAAATATATGTTAGACGTTCCACAAAAAGAAATGGAATTCACAAATAAATACAATGAGATTTGCAAATAAAAAGTATTTACAATTTTATTTTAATGGCATTTATTTGTAGATCGCTTTCTGCACATTTGTGGATCGCTTTCTGCACATTTGTGGATCGCTTTCTGCACATTTGTGGATCGCTTTCTGTGCATTTGTGAATCGCTGCGCGCATTTGTGGATCAGTGCATGCATTTGTGGATGGCTCTCTGTGCATTTGTGGATTTTGAAACATTTCTAACGTCAAGACGTGCGCACAATCCACAAATAGGTGGACTCCGCCCACTATCTACGCAAGCCAATCGGGTAACTTCCGCTTTCGTTGTCCAATAGGGCACACTCTAACTTCAGCCAATCACGTTTTGCTATGCACTAAGATTCAGGGAGCTAACATGGTGGCTAGTGGCGGTCTAAAATGCGTGATATACTAAGAAATGAGAATGGCCTCTTCTTTATACTACTCAGTAATGATTGGTTGTGTTTACAGTATATGCATTGTCCATATGTTAGTAACAAACAACTGAAACGTTTATGACTTGATAACAACGTGCACGGACTGGGGTGGACAATCCCGGTGACAGATTTGGTCTGCTGCAAGCCAGCCAATTTATTGTCTTTATGTACCAAAGTGATAAATTCCAATTATAAATATAATCTGTTTCCCCGATACTGCATGAGTAAGCAGCTAGTTCACGCCACACACTCAGCGCATGCCTCCTTTCAAGGTGCGCAGCGTTTGCATTGCAATGCGCAGTGCACTGCAGCTGTCGGTGTACTACCAGTATAACCATCATCAGCACTGTGAATTTGTATGTCATTCATAATTCAAAATAAAACGTAATTTAATCAGTCATCTCGGTTTATCCCATTCCTGAATGATCTCTGCTGTACTTTAAACTGTTCTGTTTACTGTCTAACTCTTTGCCACAACAAAGGATGTCGATCCTTTGACTATGATCTTGTGCACACAATATATTCTCAAATTCACACAGCAACCCCAAAAGTAAACGATGTAGGCCTAGTAAAATTTGTGTTTTCGAACCTTACCATAGAAAATATTGGTATACAACTGCAGATAATCAATTTACTGTAGTTAATAATAAGGGCTGTGACAGTGCTGTCAGTATAGAGTGTTATACGATATACGTCTCCATTTTTCCTTGCTGCCTTTTAAATGACACATTTCAGTAAAGCCCTTTTCATACAGAGATCCCGGAAAATATGCGGAAGATGTGTCCCAGGATGACGGGATCGGTTGATTTTGGTTCACACTGCCAGTGATTTTCTGGAACCTGTGCGTGCGTTCACACACATCCTAAAGACATGGATGGCGCATGATTGCGAGATAAGCCCCTTCAGTGTGATACAAGATCCTGATCACACTGTCGGGGCTCATTTCTTTGATAACAACTGGCTGCCTGTACATTATCCCTTACATAAACGTTTTAGTCGTTTGTTCCTAAGATATGGACAATGCATATAAACACAACCAATCATTACTGAGTAGTATAAAGAAGAGGCCATTCTCATTTCTTAGTATATCACATATTTTAGACCACCACTAGCCACCATGTTAGCTCCCTGAATCTTAGTGCAGAGCAAAACGTGATTGGCTGAAGTTAGAGTGTGCCCTATTGGACAACGAAAGCGGAAGTTACCCGATTGGCTTGCATAGATAGTGGGCGTAGACCACCTATTTGTGGATTGTGCACCAAAGACAACCTCTGGATATGACGCTGAGCACATGCACTCAACTTCTTTGGCGAGGCCTGGTCTGAGTGGAACCTGTCCTGTTAAACCGCTGTATGGTCTTGGCCACCGTGCTGCAGCTCAGTTTCAGGGTCTTGGCAAAAAGTTCTTTGCCATGAGGTGCCATGTTGAACTTCCAATGACCAGTATGAGAGAGTGAGAGCGATAACACCAAATTTAACACACCTGCTCCCCATTCACACCTGAGACCTTGTAACACTAAAGAATCACATAACACTGGGGAGAGAAAATGGCTAATTGGTCCCAATTTGGACATTTTCACTTAGGGGTGTACTCGCTTTTATTGCCAGCGGTTTGGACATTGATGGTTGTGTGTTGAGTTGTTTTGAGGGGACAGCAAATTTACACTGTTATACAAGCTGTACACTCACTGCTTTACATTGTGGCAAAGTTTCATTTCTTCAGTGTTGTCACATGAAAAGATATAGTAGAATATTTAAAAAAATGTGAGGGGTGTACTCACTTCTGTGAGATACTGTATATGCTCTCCTACTTGTAAGTCGCTTTGGATAAAAGCGTCTGCCAAATGAATAAATGTAAATGTAAATTAATCGCCTCCTTTGATTTCCTCAGGATCTCTGCTGGCTCAGACGTAGTTGCACTATTTTGCTCTCTGGACAGGTGTCGCCCATGGTGTTGAGATGCATGCCTCAATGAATCTTGGGCCAGAACGGATCAGTGGCTCCTAGGGTGCCGGCCGGGTTTCCACGGGGCGCTGCCTTTCGGGTTGACCGACGAAAGTGGTCAGCTCCATGTTGTCTCAGGGCGTCCTGTCTGGTGCTTGGCAGTGCCTGGCAGGCTGTAACATCTGCTGAGTCTCTGCTGAAGATCTGCTGCTGTGGTGCGCCCTCCAGAGTCAGTTCTT
Organism: Triplophysa rosa; assembly: GCF_024868665.1. NCBI lineage: Eukaryota > Metazoa > Chordata > Actinopteri > Cypriniformes > Nemacheilidae > Triplophysa > Triplophysa rosa. Next base: position 91,225 of record NW_026634168.1, read on the forward strand.
TGTGATGTGCAGAGATAGGCAGGATTTAAACAGTCTTTGTGGAGGCAGTGCTATGTTCTCTGTTGGCCTTATGGGCTGAGTTCCGCAGATATCAGGCAATCATGGTGCGGAAGAAGGCCGTAGCGCTTGGGTGATGACTCACAGTGCGATGCAGATTTCTGAGGAAGGAGAGTTCTGCTTTGAAGTCTTCCCCCCTTTCGGCCTGTTCTGTCGTCTGACACTGGCTCGGATGCTGGTTACAGCAGATGTGTTGTAGCTGCTGTAATCCGATTTGACAGTTTCTGACTGCTGGCATAGGATGCTGTGGTCTTCTAGGCTGGAGGTGATCCTAAGCAGGTGATCTGTCTTGTGTGGTCACACTGGGCAGTGTTCATGCCTGAGAGTTGATATTTTGCAGGTAGGTGTGTGCTGTGGCCTCCTGCAGTGTTTAGGGTGACAGCATTTAGTGGTGACAGCTGTCATGTTTCTGGCCAGCTTGCTGGGGTCTGTGGGGACATGCAGGGTGTGTGTCTGCAGGTTCTTTTAGATGGTTCCTGCCCCGCCCCTCTGTGTTTGTTGGCAAGTAAGGTGTGAACAGTGGGCTTTCGCCGCCCCCCCTTCAGCAAACCTGGGCTGAACGTTTAAACATGGAATAGGATCATTAGCATCAATAACACCAGCCCCTGTAAAAAAGTCTTTCAGTAGGTGATCTTCATCAGTTGTAAAACAAAACAAAGTTTTATTCTGTTCAGGAATTGGGTGAACAAGCGAATAGACCTGAGCCCCAGATGTTTAGAGGATTCTTCCACATTTTCAAAGTGGGGTCCAGTTACGGTCAACAAATGACCCAGGGTGAACAGTTTGGATTTCTGTAATAGAAGACTGATCCCAGGTAGAATGCAATGTTCGGTGACATCCAATCGAGCCCCAGAAATCAAAGGTTCCTCCAGCAGCCAGTGAAGTGAATACAAGTTCTCAGTCTTTTGAACACGAAAGAAACTCCACACTTTAAAGAGATTTCTGTAAAAGGTTGGTATCCCTGACAAGTTCAAATTAACAGGATTCATCAAAAAAAGGGATTTATCCAAACCAAAACCGCCAACAGAACGCAAAATAATACAACAAACAGCGCGCCATTCAGAATTGGTCGAGCCATCAAGAAATCTCTGTAGGAACTGCAAACGGAAAGCAGCACATCTACTCTGTATATGGATCAACCCTTGACCACCTTCTTCTTTGGGGAGGTATAGAATGCCTTGTGGGATCCAATGTAAACCGTCCCAAAAAAGTCCACCAAAGCAGTTTGAACCTCAGCTAAGAGGAGGGTCCACACAAGGCCATCTTATGCCATAGTGAGGATGCTCCTAAATTGTTGACAACAAGAACCCGGCCCCTATAGGACATATTTGGTAATAACCATCTCCATTTATCCCACCGACTCTTAACTTTTTCCAAAACCCTATCCCAATTTTTCTGTATTACAGAGTCATCCCCTAAGTGTACTCCTAAATACTTAACACCCCCTTTACCCCAGGTCAGTCCATCAGGAAGGTAAGGCATTCCTTCAGACCATTGTCCCAGCAGTACAGCTTCACTCTTTCTCCAATTAACCTTGGCAGAGGAAAACATTTTAAAATTTTCAATTAAATTAAATAAAATCTGTACATCACTTTGCCCACTTATCAATACAACAATATCATCTGCATATGCTGACACACAACACTTTCTAGTGCAAAATGGTAAACACAATCCACACAGTTTACTTCTTATTTGTAAAAGTAGTGGCTCTATGGCCAAAGAGTACAGCATTCCAGACAGGGGACAACCTAAAAACCCTGAATGGAGCACATAAGCCACCGTCTATTTTAAAAACAGCGTGATGATGGATGATCACGGATCATCCTGTGATCCGCTTCACCACGATACCGCAGCAGAGAGGAAGAGGAAACGCGCGTTGTAGAGTTGTTTGTCCATTTAGGGCTGCTGTACAAAACATGACGGCGAATTCAATGTATGAAGGGCCGCTCTGTATGTAGATATAAATAGCTTATTCTAAGGTATTACAAACATAATGGTTCATGACGTAAGGTCTTTATACACCTCTGAAGAAATAGTTTTGTATATTATATTGCATTTCTGTCAATAGATCCTCCTAAAAATGCCGTATTGTTCCTTTAAGCTTTAATGTATGAATACAACGAAGCCTAAATCAAAACGCATCATTACTGGTTAAAGGTAACTGAAGATTGCAGGAGTGCCAACACACAACACTCTTCTTTAATGATCCAGACACGAGATACAACACTCTATGCCAGGCACTACACAGTGAAGATCCAGTGATAGTCCTATAGGCAAGCATAAGTGACTTGAATCTGATACGGGCTTCAACTGGTAGCCAGTGGAGAGAGATGAAAAGGGGTGTCTCATGAGCTCTTTTGGGCTCTTGGAAGACAAGGCGTGCTGCTGCATTCTGAACCAATTTAAGTAGGTACAGTGCATTAAACATATCAAAAATAGGGATTCAGTACTGTATATAAAAACAATAGAGGCATAATCAGAAAAACAAGCCTTGTGCATTATAGGGAATAATATTCAGAATATTATACAGTTGATTCGTTACCTTTATCTGAAACGGTATCAGAGTTTAATGAATTTATGTAGGTACCGTACAGTGTATTAATGGAAGTAGGCGATTTTGGACGCAGCAATGGTCTCTGAAGTCTTTTGTGTTTCCGTGCCCTGATTGTTTCCAGGTATGTCTTGTTATCCCCGATAGCCTTGGTTATATAGTGCTTTGTGTTTGCCATTGACCTTTGTCTAGCTTTGTTGTTCTTGTAATCCTGTTTGGTGAGTTGGTTTCTTGTTTTTGTTCAAGTTGTTACATCAAAACTCTCACAACATTCAAAAAACTACTTAAAACCCATCTCTTCTGTGAATACTTGACAGCAAAATGAGAAAAAAAAAACAGGTAGTGGTCTAGCTTTTGTTGAAACTAGTAACTTTGTATTAGCACCTATTGTATTATTGCTCCTGTATGACATATCGCTTATTGCTCCCTGAACTCTCAGTAAGTCGTTTTGGATAAAAGCTTCTGCTAAATGACTAAATGTAAATAGTCCAAAGCTGTGTTCCAAATGACATACTATGCACTTAAACTATGCACTACGACTGAACCATTTAGTGTATGAAGTTTAGAAGGGTAGTATTGTCCAATTTGGAATACTAAACAGTTTTATACTAACCGGAAGTATATCGGTTTCCTAGACGAGCGCAAATGACGTCAATCGCACGGCACAATGCGTGTGAATAAAAATCAACTTTAACATTGTACAATTAATGTAGTTTTTGCCCAGCATTACTTTAGTCATCATCAGATTGAAGCGTTATCACTCTGCGGGAGAGTTTTGCTCAAGCAGCGTCTGATAGCCTCCCTTCCGCCTCCCTTCTGCTACGTAAGCAAAACTGCAAGTGTCCACAGTTCCACACTTCATATTTTCAGTTGAAAAAGTGCATCATCCATCATCCAGCACTTAAAGTGCACTTCTTTTTTGAGGATTTTAAATGTGAACGCACTACTCACACTATTTATACTACAAAATGGCGTAGAATAGTGCACAAGTGTGCGATTTGGGACACACCTCAAGTCTTGTTTTTTTTTTATTTGTTCATAAACTGCACCTGGGTTCTATTTAAACCTGCCTACAGTGGAGTTTATTACAGGAACTCTGCACCTCACTTCTTCTCTCAACTGCGGATGCCTGACCGCTAAAGTAATAGATCATAAAAAAATAGTTCACCCAAAAATGAAAATTATGTCACAATGATTCTAATACATAAGCTGCTGCAGTTGCGCAAGCTGTATTTTAGCATTTGTAAACAAAAACATCAAGAAAGATCAGTGATTTTATTAGTGGGTAAGCTTGTATGTTAAGAATGTGTAGCGAGGAAGGCGGGACGAGAGCCGTGGGGCAGGAAGGCGGGGCCGGTGGCGTGAGTGATAATGAGTATCAGCTGTACGCGCACCGGTCCCGCATGCCTCACGGGGAGCTAGGGAGCATAAGAGGACGAGCGACGGGACTGCCGACGAGAGAGGACCGGGCCCGGAAGTTNAAGTTTGTTTATGTTCGTGTGGCCGGCAGTCGACCGTGAGGTGGCTGCCGGCCTTTTATTTGCTGAATTATTGTTTGTTTATTTTGTATTAAAGTTTGTTAAATGTTCGCCGGTTCCCGCCTCCTTCCTTCCCTTCTATTGAACTTTGTTACAGAATGTTTATGCACTTTAGAAATGTGTTGACTGCATATATCGTCACCATGGACTTATCTCTCCACCTTTTGTCAAAGCTTAGTTATTCACATTCACATGTTCACACTTATTTACAAAAACTTTACAAAAATGCAAAAACTTCGTAACATCTCAAAACTGCTCAATGCAGACAGAACCTTATAATTCCAAAGTGGCCGAATATACTGTATATAGGCTATAGTATGTAAAATAAACAAAAGGACAAAAAATATAAGTTACATAAAAAGATTGTGAATGCATTTATGTAACTTTAATATACTTTTTAATGTAACTTTTAATTTTTATATAACTTCTAAAAAATATTACTACTTGTTATTTGATCAGTTGTACTGAATTTTGAAATCTATATATGCTGTATAAACACAGAAAAGTGGAATTCTGGAGTATCAGGTTTATATTGACGTAAAATGACTATCAGCAGCCAGCAATCAAATATCCATGCGTTAACGTGTCGATATTATGGGAGGCTGGGACAAAAACAGGTTCTGCTATATAGACGAACCACCAAACAGCCAATGTTTAACCATTAATGTATTCGTTCTCCTTGCTATATCTTATAAGTCTGATGATCACAAATAAGATTTTGCAATAGACAGTCAACAGCGATAATTCACACTTAAAGCAACATTTAATTGCCAGATAAACGTGAAAGTAGGGATGGGCATTTCTGATCATATTTCATTTCGAGTACTGTACAGGTTTGAAAAACGAGTAGTCGATTAATTGGGGGCGGGGCGTGTCCCCCATACCATGGTGCCAATGAAAAGATTTTAATTACAACACTGATACGAAAATGTATGTTAATAAAACTATAAGATTGAGTAAATAATTAAATCGACACTGTTAGATTATTAAAAATTCACTATCAATGTTTCTGAAAATAAAGTAAACATTTAAAAGAAATATCAGCGTGAGACGAAACGTCATCTCTGCCCTGTCACATTTCTGTCTGTCAGTTTCAGACGGTAAAGTCTCTTATGCTCGTCTGACATATCTGTCTGATAGTAGTGGTCTCACCTGACATTTTGTGTCCAAATATACTGGTGCGGAGCGGGGTGAGCGTTTTTAATCCATTCTTATGAACTTCAGCACACGTTCACGTGGCACTCGCGGAGAAGAGGAATGCTCGCTTTGCTCCGGGAGCGCAATGCTATGGGGTGTGATAACTGAACCTATTTTGCTAACTAAGCAGCCAATCGTGTCGCTCATCGCGTACTTTGCCGTGCCTGCTGACGTACGCGTGGATAAGCGCCTGATTAACGTACGCATAGATAAGCGCCTGATTAACGTACGCGTGGATAAGCGCCTGGTTAATGTACGCGTAGATAAGCGCCTGGTTAACGTACGCGTGGATAAGCGCCTGGTTAATGTACGCGTGGATAAGCACCTGGAAATTATTACTATTGATACTATTAGCCAGGGGCCTTGCTAGACCTAAAGCTCTACTGGGGCACAGGCCCCCATTACTTTTTATATAACTTGCGACACAATGCACTATACAGACTTCCCTTGCTTAAACCACTATTCCTACAGATCAAGAATACTAGGGAAGGTAAACATGTATGTATTTAAAAAATATACTTAAACTTTATATACTAATATACTTCAACATACTTAAACTTTATTAACATGGTTGCATGCACTGTATGGAAAAAATGAAAGCAGAGAGAATTGTTTCTTGCACATCTGCATTCATTACACAATGATAACAATCAATAATTACATCTTTTTAAGAATTTAAAATTACAATATTTTTTATGGCTCCAAGTAATATAAATAACATATTATCTTTAAAAAAAAACAATCTTTTGGTTTAACAGCCTAGTCCAAACAAAGCTGGTTAATTTTTTTTACCAATTGTACTGCATTAAACTTTATCTCAGCCATAGTTTACTGCCAACTTTTATGTAATGTCCCAATGGAGCTAGTAAATTAAATATTAATTTAATATCTTAAAGTACATAACACAAATCTTTTTCTAAGCAACCATGCAATTTTACAGATTTGACAAAGGTTTTCACAAGACACTTTCCTCTAATGTCTGAGACCTGACTGGCTGGGGATGAACAGTTTGTTTATCAAGTCTTACCTCCCTCAAACTCACCATCTCCTCACTGCACGACTGCGTCGCTTTTACAATCGTGAATTAGGTTACTACGTTGCATGTAGATCCGTTTTTTTTCCGCAATTATCAATGTAGGCTAAGTGATTACACTTGACAAATAAACGTAATTGTTAAAACTTAAACTTGAAATTTATACTGGGGCACAGCAGATTTATACTGGGGCACCTGCCCCAGTAAAAGGGGTCTAGCGACGCCCCTGCTATTAGCTGTACTTCTGTTATGCAAAAAGACGTTATTCAGGCGCTTATCTACGCGTACGTTAATCAGGCGCTTATCCACGCGTACGTTATTAAGGCGCAAAATACAAAATATGCATTTCTCAGTTTCGCCGCGTCCACGCCACCGCCTACATTGAGCTCAGCTTCGACACGTGACCGTGTTGTCTAACGTCTAAAATTATACGTCTGACGCTTATATACTATAGGATTTTGGCCAGACGGCTAGCGAGCGTATACACGTCAGTTCTCCTCTCAGTTAGCAAAGCTATCCACAAAAAGTTCAGTTATCACACCCCATACAACGCGAGCTCAGCTTCCATGGGAATGGATTGAAAACGCGTGCCCTGCCCGCGAGCGGCGCGAATACAACACTAAGCCATTATAAACAGAAATTCTGTGCCCACTGGATGCAGCGCAAAGAGATGCAACAAAAGTCCAGTTTCTTTTTGCTTTCGCCATGTTGCATCGCGCCGCTATTAAATATGCGTTTTGTTTTACCTCATATAGATATGTTTTAGTTATAGTTAATTAGGAAGCCCACTGAATGTATTTTCTGTGTTTGGTGTTTAACGGCAAGAAATGAAGGACATACATTTTGTTAAACCGCATGGAATATCTACAAATTAAAGGCATTCTTCAGCTTGCCCCAAAACACAAACTTGTACAGACAGGTTGAAAGATGTCACGGCGCCATCCATATTCTTTTCATGGTCTAGATTTAGTTGTCAACTAACATTCTGAATCTGTGGACACTGGTCTTTCATGTGGGTGCAGGTTTTTCAAGGGCAGCTGAGTAATTGCAGCAGTTTGAACCTCATAAAAGTTTTTATTGAGACTGGGAAACTGAAAGGTGCTGTTTCAATTCTGCAGTCATTTATGCTGTGTAAACAATTCTGAGGTGTCTGTAGCTGTCAATGAGTTTCTAAATGTTGTACTTTGCTAAAAGTTTGCACATCTGCAATATGCTGCCATTACTTTTACAACAGTTCTGATAATTATATAAATATTATTGCAGCTATATATTGTATTTAATGAAACTTGGCTTGACTGACAGCAAAACGGTCTAAACATTATTTTAGATGACTCCATATCAAAGGACTAACCTATGGCATTCATTCATTCACCAGCAACTTTAATTTAAAAAACATTTTTTTAACGCTCGCGTGAGGGTGTAACGTTAGACAGAGTGTAAGATTTTAACGGATCAAACTTGTAGTAGATTTGTATGTTTTGTATGCTGGCGCTGAACATTTTGCATTAGACTGTATTTTCGTGAGGTTTATCAAAGTGAAACCAAGTATCGCTCTGCGCTTTCAATATGCCATTCTGTGCTCCGGACTCGAATCAAATATCTGGGCACAACCCGAAATGCCAGCATAACCAATCAGAAAGAAAGAAAATAATTAAAATATATATATTTATAGACCCAAACGATCATCGTCTTCACCATCGGTCGTCGCTGTCGCGTTCGAGCATCCCTATGTGAAAGCAAAATAGCAAAATGCTTTTTGGGCTTCTAGCAACAGTAAAAAGTCAAGTGTTTTAAAACGTCAATTTTCCACAAAGAGCTTATTGTGACTCGCTTAAGACTTTAAAAAGACTTAAATCACGCATCCTGTTATTTCTTAATAAATAAAGCACAGTGGCCACTTGGACAAAATTACAGTAGGCTATAGGTCGGTTAGTTTTTCCAAAGAAAGCTGAACTAAAATATTTTGTTTTGGACATTTTTGAAACTACAATTATTGGCTTCTACACTACATCGTATTGTAAACTGTACATTACCAAACACACACAAATTCATAGACCGTCACATTAATATAAATACATACCCCAAAATTCTTAGCCGTGGGGCAGGAAGGCGGGGCCGGTGGCGTGAGTGATAATGAGTATCAGCTGTACGCGCACCGGTCCCGCATGCCTCACGGGGAGCTAGGGAGCATAAGAGGACGAGCGACGGGACTGCCGACGAGAGAGGACCGGGCCCAGAAGTTAAGTTTGTTTATGTTCGTGTGGCCGGCAGTCGACCGTGAGGTGGCTGCCGGCCTTTTATTTGCTGAATTATTGTTTGTTTATTTTGTATTAAAGTTTGTAAAATGTTCGCCGGTTCCCGCCTCCTTCCTTCCCTTCTATTGAACTTTGTTACAGAATGTTTATGCACTTTAGAAATGTGTTGACTGCATATATCGTCACCATGGACTTATCTCTCCACCTTTTGTCAAAGCTTAGTTATTCACATTCACATGTTCACACTTATTTACAAAAACTTTACAAAAATGCAAAAACTTCGTAACATCTCAAAACTGCTCAATGCAGACAGAACCTTATAATTCCAAAGTGGCCGAATATACTGTATATAGGCTATAGTATGTAAAATAAACAAAAGGACAAAAAATATAAGTTACATAAAAAGATTGTGAATGCATTTATGTAACTTTAATATACTTTTTAATGTAACTTTTAATTTTTATATAACTTCTAAAAAATATTACTACTTGTTATTTGATCAGTTGTACTGAATTTTGAAATCTATATATGCTGTATAAACACAGAAAAGTGGAATTCTGGAGTATCAGGTTTATATTGACGTAAAATGACTATCAGCAGCCAGCAATCAAATATCCATGCGTTAACGTGTCGATATTATGGGAGGCTGGGACAAAAACAGGTTCTGCTATATAGACGAACCACCAAACAGCCAATGTTTAACCATTAATGTATTCGTTCTCCTTGCTATATCTTATAAGTCTGATGATCACAAATAAGATTTTGCAATAGACAGTCAACAGCGATAATTCACACTTAAAGCAACATTTAATTGCCAGATAAACGTGAAAGTAGGGATGGGCATTTCTGATCATATTTCATTTCGAGTACTGTACAGGTTTGAAAAACGAGTAGTCGATTAATTGGGGGCGGGGCGTGTCCCCCATACCATGGTGCCAATGAAAAGATTTTAATTACAACACTGATACGAAAATGTATGTTAATAAAACTATAAGATTGAGTAAATAATTAAATCGACACTGTTAGATTATTAAAAATTCACTATCAATGTTTCTGAAAATAAAGTAAACATTTAAAAGAAATATCAGCGTGAGACGAAACGTCATCTCTGCCCTGTCACATTTCTGTCTGTCAGTTTCAGACGGTAAAGTCTCTTATGCTCGTCTGACATATCTGTCTGATAGTAGTGGTCTCACCTGACATTTTGTGTCCAAATATACTGGTGCGGAGCGGGGTGAGCGTTTTTAATCCATTCTTATGAACTTCAGCACACGTTCACGTGGCACTCGCGGAGAAGAGGAATGCTCGCTTTGCTCCGGGAGCGCAATGCTATGGGGTGTGATAACTGAACCTATTTTGCTAACTAAGCAGCCAATCGTGTCGCTCATCGCGTACTTTGCCGTGCCTGCTGACGTACGCGTGGATAAGCGCCTGATTAACGTACGCATAGATAAGCGCCTGATTAACGTACGCGTGGATAAGCGCCTGGTTAATGTACGCGTAGATAAGCGCCTGGTTAACGTACGCGTGGATAAGCGCCTGGTTAATGTACGCGTGGATAAGCACCTGGAAATTATTACTATTGATACTATTAGCCAGGGGCCTTGCTAGACCTAAAGCTCTACTGGGGCACAGGCCCCCATTACTTTTTATATAACTTGCGACACAATGCACTATACAGACTTCCCTTGCTTAAACCACTATTCCTACAGATCAAGAATACTAGGGAAGGTAAACATGTATGTATTTAAAAAATATACTTAAACTTTATATACTAATATACTTCAACATACTTAAACTTTATTAACATGGTTGCATGCACTGTATGGAAAAAATGAAAGCAGAGAGAATTGTTTCTTGCACATCTGCATTCATTACACAATGATAACAATCAATAATTACATCTTTTTAAGAATTTAAAATTACAATATTTTTTATGGCTCCAAGTAATATAAATAACATATTATCTTTAAAAAAAAACAATCTTTTGGTTTAACAGCCTAGTCCAAACAAAGCTGGTTAATTTTTTTTACCAATTGTACTGCATTAAACTTTATCTCAGCCATAGTTTACTGCCAACTTTTATGTAATGTCCCAATGGAGCTAGTAAATTAAATATTAATTTAATATCTTAAAGTACATAACACAAATCTTTTTCTAAGCAACCATGCAATTTTACAGATTTGACAAAGGTTTTCACAAGACACTTTCCTCTAATGTCTGAGACCTGACTGGCTGGGGATGAACAGTTTGTTTATCAAGTCTTACCTCCCTCAAACTCACCATCTCCTCACTGCACGACTGCGTCGCTTTTACAATCGTGAATTAGGTTACTACGTTGCATGTAGATCCGTTTTTTTTCCGCAATTATCAATGTAGGCTAAGTGATTACACTTGACAAATAAACGTAATTGTTAAAACTTAAACTTGAAATTTATACTGGGGCACAGCAGATTTATACTGGGGCACCTGCCCCAGTAAAAGGGGTCTAGCGACGCCCCTGCTATTAGCTGTACTTCTGTTATGCAAAAAGACGTTATTCAGGCGCTTATCTACGCGTACGTTAATCAGGCGCTTATCCACGCGTACGTTATTAAGGCGCAAAATACAAAATATGCATTTCTCAGTTTCGCCGCGTCCACGCCACCGCCTACATTGAGCTCAGCTTCGACACGTGACCGTGTTGTCTAACGTCTAAAATTATACGTCTGACGCTTATATACTATAGGATTTTGGCCAGACGGCTAGCGAGCGTATACACGTCAGTTCTCCTCTCAGTTAGCAAAGCTATCCACAAAAAGTTCAGTTATCACACCCCATACAACGCGAGCTCAGCTTCCATGGGAATGGATTGAAAACGCGTGCCCTGCCCGCGAGCGGCGCGAATACAACACTAAGCCATTATAAACAGAAATTCTGTGCCCACTGGATGCAGCGCAAAGAGATGCAACAAAAGTCCAGTTTCTTTTTGCTTTCGCCATGTTGCATCGCGCCGCTATTAAATATGCGTTTTGTTTTACCTCATATAGATATGTTTTAGTTATAGTTAATTAGGAAGCCCACTGAATGTATTTTCTGTGTTTGGTGTTTAACGGCAAGAAATGAAGGACATACATTTTGTTAAACCGCATGGAATATCTACAAATTAAAGGCATTCTTCAGCTTGCCCCAAAACACAAACTTGTACAGACAGGTTGAAAGATGTCACGGCGCCATCCATATTCTTTTCATGGTCTAGATTTAGTTGTCAACTAACATTCTGAATCTGTGGACACTGGTCTTTCATGTGGGTGCAGGTTTTTCAAGGGCAGCTGAGTAATTGCAGCAGTTTGAACCTCATAAAAGTTTTTATTGAGACTGGGAAACTGAAAGGTGCTGTTTCAATTCTGCAGTCATTTATGCTGTGTAAACAATTCTGAGGTGTCTGTAGCTGTCAATGAGTTTCTAAATGTTGTACTTTGCTAAAAGTTTGCACATCTGCAATATGCTGCCATTACTTTTACAACAGTTCTGATAATTATATAAATATTATTGCAGCTATATATTGTATTTAATGAAACTTGGCTTGACTGACAGCAAAACGGTCTAAACATTATTTTAGATGACTCCATATCAAAGGACTAACCTATGGCATTCATTCATTCACCAGCAACTTTAATTTAAAAAACATTTTTTTAACGCTCGCGTGAGGGTGTAACGTTAGACAGAGTGTAAGATTTTAACGGATCAAACTTGTAGTAGATTTGTATGTTTTGTATGCTGGCGCTGAACATTTTGCATTAGACTGTATTTTCGTGAGGTTTATCAAAGTGAAACCAAGTATCGCTCTGCGCTTTCAATATGCCATTCTGTGCTCCGGACTCGAATCAAATATCTGGGCACAACCCGAAATGCCAGCATAACCAATCAGAAAGAAAGAAAATAATTAAAATATATATATTTATAGACCCAAACGATCATCGTCTTCACCATCGGTCGTCGCTGTCGCGTTCGAGCATCCCTATGTGAAAGCAAAATAGCAAAATGCTTTTTGGGCTTCTAGCAACAGTAAAAAGTCAAGTGTTTTAAAACGTCAATTTTCCACAAAGAGCTTATTGTGACTCGCTTAAGACTTTAAAAAGACTTAAATCACGCATCCTGTTATTTCTTAATAAATAAAGCACAGTGGCCACTTGGACAAAATTACAGTAGGCTATAGGTCGGTTAGTTTTTCCAAAGAAAGCTGAACTAAAATATTTTGTTTTGGACATTTTTGAAACTACAATTATTGGCTTCTACACTACATCGTATTGTAAACTGTACATTACCAAACACACACAAATTCATAGACCGTCACATTAATATAAATACATACCCCAAAATTCTTGCTCTCCTGATCGAACCTCCTGTGTTTTTTGCGAACTAATATGGATGCGATGAAGCAGGTGAAACTTGAGCAAGCGCCAAAACGTTTTGCTTTACAGCGCGACGATAAAACCTTGCCCACCACTGCCCAACCGTTTTCAGGATCCACGTGACTTTTTATTTACACGCTTGCGGAAATACTGGTTGCCAAACAAGTTTTAAAAAGGATTCAAAACTTTTTGAGGCAGTGGTGCCAACCCAGCTAACATGTGACGTACCAGTTAAGTAATGTATTGGTACTTTTTAGAAATTTCATGACTTACCAGCTGGCACGTCCCAGGCACGTAATTTCATAAATGACCAATTCATGGCATCGCCTGTGCAAACTCCTGACGTAAAGAGATAACCGAAGACGGCCCAGTTACGTACTATATTCGCTATTCGTACTATTTTGGTAATTACATGGCCTAGTGCTAACGTAACTGGCACATAATTTCATTACCAATAAAGTTTTGATTAACATTAATGATTTACATGCCGCTTACCGTTCGTTATTTAAAGTCTCTAAAATATTTATGTGTATTTATATTATGGGCAAATAAGGAAAAGTTAAATTAGTTGTACTGCATGTCCTTACAAAGAATATTTAAAAAAGATTAAAATTACTAGCTGGTTACCAGCATAAAACTTTTAATCCATTACTTTGTCACGACGTGACCATGTGGAAAGCCAACAGGGACAAAACGTGTGAAACTAATGCATTAACATATGGATTGTGATAACCAGGGCTCTAGAGTGCGACCTAATTTCTCAATGGTGCGACTAAAAAAAATCTGAGGTCGCACCAGTGCGACCAGCCGTTCGAGGGAAAAAAGTCTCTCTGCTAAAGTCTCCCTGTGGTTCAACAACAGACACATTAGGCCCATATCGTGGTCTAAACCTATCAGAGATAGTGAAGGGCGGAACCCCCTCTGATTGGCCGTGGTCCAGATATTCCTGTACGTGTGTGTACGTTTGAAAATGCTGTGCTGCAGTCGGACAGACAGAGAGGTGAGTAGCCTAGGCCCGTCAGATAAACAGAGTGGATGTAGCCGCGGATGATGAGAGAAGATGACAAGAACGATTGACAGCTTTTTCGTTAAGAATGTTAAGTTAAGGCCTGATCCGTCCGAAAATCATAACCAATGCTCTGACACGCTAGACTGCGACTAAATGGTCTCATTTTGCGAC
>NW_026634168.1:107182-109566 GCF_024868665.1 Triplophysa rosa
AACCAGCACGAGACAGAAGACACAAGGGCATTATAAACGGGATAAATCAAGAGGGGACAGGTGCAGGACATGAACTAATTAACAAACAATAAGGAGGAGACGAAAGGGCGGGAACAGAGACGCCACACCGGAGAGTGGAAGACCAACAGGGACAAAACGTCACTCTCCACATAAAACAAGAGGTTCCATCATGGTTCTGCCACTAGGTCAAGAGAAGCAAGACAAGGTGGGGCAGAACCATGACAGAGTTTACATATACAATAAAAATAATTCAATCATAAACAATGATTTGTATTCATTTCTAATTGATTTATTAATGTATTAAACACATTTTAATGAAGTTTTAGTGATTTTTTTTCTTACCTCACCCCACGACTCTGGTGCTATCAAATTAAGGGCTGGTGCCACCAACTGAATAACTTTTTAGCACCAGTGCCACCTCTCTCAAGTGTTAGTCTAGAGCCCTGCTTTCTTGTAGAATTGTGCTTCAAATAAAGAACTTTATGTTGACCAGATTGTTAGTTAATCATTTACAAGTCAATATTGCCTATATGGACAGCGTTTTTAAAAAAAGTGAACTTGTAAAACTGCGGTGTTAAATGCGATGCGGTTGAAAATTTGGGTGCACCTAACTTTTGTGCTGATGCACCTAAGAAAAAAAGTTAGGCGCACCAGTGCAACCAGTGCAAAAAGTTAGTCTAGAGCCCTGATAACTGAACTTTTTGTGGAAAGCTTTGCTAACTGAGAGGAGAACTGAGGTGTATACACACTAAAAACTGCTGGGTTAAGACCGCTGGGTACGAAAACTGGTTGATTTGACCCAAATTTGGGTTGGCGACGGTAACCCAACAGTGCTGGGTTGTTCATGCGGACGTTAAAGAGAGCATGCACGTCACGTTAAACAAGTTCCGAAGGTTCCCTCAGTGTTGATAACACTCCGCCTACCGTTTGCGGCTTTTGGCAGAAATATGTATGCGGGAAAAAAAACTAAATAGCGTTAAATGTGAATATGCCTGAGGTGAACTTTGGGGGTTAAATCGGTGTGTATCCTGCAGTAACCAGTGGATTTTTAGCTAATAAATCAGACATTCATTTATTTAATATGTTTTAAATACGACGCCAGTGTTTCGATTCGAAAGTTTTAAATGTAACGTTAGCAGGCTGCTGGTTCTATGTGCATGGTATAATTCGTTCTTCTTCTATAAAAGATTGTGTCGAATAAGCTTGGAATCCAACGACAGCGACCACGATTGTTATATGAAGAGTTCAGATGCAAACCCCTCTAGAAGCCACCTTCGTCAAAAATTTGATTATGATGTGCAATGAATGCTCTCCAGACATATTATACGTTACCTCAAATAATTTTCCACCAAATAAAAAACCCACTAAATACCACATTCTGCCCGATCTGAACTATCTGGTAATGCTGGAAGTACATGGAGGGGCCTGATAAAAATGCTCGTTTAAACGAAATCTGACGGATTTAAGTTAGAGGGTTTTGCATCTGAACTCTTCATATATAGATTATTATTTACATGCCACTTTACCTAATTGAGGATTTATATTAAAATGTGTCTAGAATGATAAGATGTCTTGTAACTTTTTTTCAGATGGATGAATATGTAAAAAGTAAGCTTAGAGAATGGAAACTTGAGGAGTTAA
This sequence comes from Triplophysa rosa, assembly GCF_024868665.1. Taxonomy (NCBI): domain Eukaryota; kingdom Metazoa; phylum Chordata; class Actinopteri; order Cypriniformes; family Nemacheilidae; genus Triplophysa; species Triplophysa rosa. The sequence goes on from NW_026634168.1 coordinate 108,845, forward strand.
TTCCCACATTTGAAGGTAAGTGTGAATGTATAATATTTTACAGTGTTGTTTATAGCAATGCAAGTGTAATGCACTGCTTTATTCAAGGTTAAAGTTTTATTTAAAAGGATAGTTCACCCAAAAATCTAATTTTTGTAATGTTAACTCACCCACATGACGTTCTACACGATTTAAGACCTAGCATCTTCAGAACACAAGTTAAGATATTTTAGATCCACATCCGAGATATTCCATACCACCACATAGACATCATGCTAATTGTTCCCGTCAAGGTCCAGAAAAGTACTTTAATCAACATATTCTTCTCTACCCTGTCAGTCTACGACGTGCGTCCATGAGAGCACTTCAACGCATGCGCATTCAGGTTGTGCGCCTAACACTCGAGCATGCAACCTTATGGAAGGCCGTTTGATCAAAAATGTCTTTAGACGTAACGTCCGCTATGGAAAGCCAGGAGGGTCAAAAACGTGCGAATTTTAACACGTCAACAACGCGTAAAGTACGTGTTGTTTGCGCGTAGAGTACGTGTTGTTTGCGCGTAGAGTACGTGTAGTTTACGCGTGAAAAATCGACGCGTATTCTACGCGCAAACAACACGTATTCTACGCGCAAACAACACGTACTCTACGCGCAAACAACACGTACTCTACGCGTGACGTCAGACGTCAATTTCGCGTGTTTTTGAGCCATCCAGCCACTTGACCAGTTTGAACGTGTAAGCG
>NW_026634168.1:111292-115151 GCF_024868665.1 Triplophysa rosa
CCTGTAAACTCTAAAACAGCAATTATTTAAATTATTTAAACCAGCAAATGAAAATACCACAATGCATGCTGGGAACTATCAAACACTAGAATTGTTTGTTGAGATTACACAGTTCGGCACGTTGGTCAAACTTCTTGATGCACTTTGGACAATCACTTAAACATCTAAGTACAGTCAACAAAATAATTTTGTAAGTACCACATTTAGACTCATTTTGTTCAGTATACTCAAAATAATACATTCTTCTACTTCTACAAAAAAATCTTGGTTAAGGCTACTGTATTACCTTTTTGGGAGAACAATTTGAAATTTTATTTTTTACAGTGTAGATGATCTGGGTGGATTTCCATTAAGTAAGTTCTGGTTAGTGCTGATTTGGTATATTTTGTTTACCCTGCAAGCAAGCCTGCGCTGGCACTTTAGGGGCCCACTTAGGGCTAGCCTAAGGGCCCCTTGCAAAATTTGCTCACTGGCCAAACGTTGGCCTCTTAGTGCTGGTCCTGCAGGGGCAGCTCTCACTTAGCCTCTAATGTTGATTTGTTGAAATGTTGATCACTTTGCACTTGATATTAATGCCTTATTGTGATCAGTGTTTGCTTTAGTTGGGCTCTTGACTCTTGACTTTCATTAAGTAAATTTTCTTTCAGTGCTTATGACATTGTTTATTAAAAACACTTATACATTGAGGAAGTTTAATGAAAGAGATGTTATACACATGTACATTTATTGTTGTTTGCTTCTATAATATTAGCTGTGATCAAATAAACAAAGCAAGCCTACACTGGCACTTTACACTTTACACAGCCTACACTGGGCTAGCCTAAGGGCCCTCAGCAGGGCCCCTGAGAATTTGCTCACTGGCAAAACTTTGGCCCCTTAGCGCTGGTCCTGCATGGGCAGCCCTCACTTAGCCTCTAATGTTGATTTGTTGAAATCTTTTTTCCCGCTATTAATGTTGAAAAAATGTTGAAATTTCAACAAATCACCATTATTGTGATCAGTGTTTGCTTTAGTTAAGCTCTTGGCTTGTTTGGGCAATAGTGTGTTAAAATGCATTTGTTGTGGTGAAGTAAGTTAAGTTTTAGTGCAATAAGAGCTTATTGCAATGCTAATCAAATACATCTGATTGTGTTGTGGTATTATTGTGGGGGATGTTGTGTGGCACTGCAGCGTGAGATTAAAGCAATAGTTTATTGCTTTTGTATTGTTAGAAATTAAAGGGCACATATTTTGCAAAATTCACTTATATAATGTATTAAAACATTAATACGTGTCCACAGTGTCTGTAAACAAGCAGTCTAAACAGTTAAAAATGTGCTCAATCCTTTTTTAATAATTTGCGTAATTCAAAAACCCTGTTGGTAAAAGCAAAGATTTGAATTATGACGTTTAAATCGTCACTCAAAGGCAAAGCCCGCCCAGCAGTGGTGACGATCTGCCCTATTTGCTTAGACACAGTCCCATGTGGGAAGTACAACAGTCGCCATCGTTAGATCGTCACTGGAGCTACACAATGTCTGCGCCACGGAGGCACTACAGTTGTTCTGTATTAGGATGTACCGACCAGCATAACTGTCTCTATAGACTCCAGCAAGCTGAGTTACAGAGAACAGCATGGTTAAATTTAATTTATGAAGGCAATGTCCCGCTGAGAATCGGTAAAGTATTTCATGTTCTGATCATTTCACGCCGGACTGTTTCACTAATGAGGGCCAGTACAACGCTGGACTTTCAACGAGGTTGCTACTGAAACCGGTGTTGTGCCGAAAACACACTCCCTGCCAGATTATGCACCCCCCCTCCCCACAATGGTTAGGGTGAGGATTAGGTGTTAGGGGAGGGGTTAGGATTAGGATTGGGTGTGGTGAGGGGTTAGAATTAGCCAATCGGACAGCGTGTTATTGAAGGGGGTGCATAATCTGGCGGGGAGTGTGTTTTCGGCACAACACCTCCTGGAGCAATACCAACACTTCGTGCCCAGTCCTCATATCCAGCAGAAGCAGTAACGTTAAGTATCACACCTCATATTGTTGCTGATTAGTCTTTCCAAATGGCCACTCTTAATGTGCTTGTTATCGCGCTATATTGGTAATGTTGCTAACAAAAGAAGTACAGCGTCTAACTTTATTTATTGACACTGCCCTCACATGCTGTCGGGATTATCGTAAACAATACGTAAAGTAAGTGTCACAGTACATGATAGAACAATGTCGAACGCGTAGTATAACTGTAGTAACGCTAAACTATATCTGCTCGACCTCCATGCAGCATTTATTCTCTGGCTCTGTAGGCATTTTACTGCAATTCCCACACGAGCACCTGCACAGCGATTTATACATTATCATGATGGACCATGCTAATGCTTATCGATCACTTGAAGAACGTTCATTTCACAATAACTGCAAAATTACAACTAACCATTCGGAAACGTCCTGTTCCATTCTTAAGGTTGTCACTTCTTGTGTCTCTCCATCAGTGTCAGACTCCGGTTCGTACATATAGGGCTGAACACCACTAACAATTCCTGACATTTTGATGTTTTGTTTTGGCCGGTAACTTTACACATAAGCGCGAGTTCCTGAAACACTCCGCCCTCCTCTGGAGAGGGGGCTGGGATGAAAAGCCCATTAACATTTAAAGAGATACAAGCAAAATCGGTGCGTTTTTACACACACTCAAAAACGGGCAACTTCAACATTCTATAATAAATGATCCGCTGGGTATTTTGAGCTAAAACTTCACATACACACTCTGTAAACCCGGACAAGTTGAGTGTACTTAAACATTTTGAGGTAACTGATTACATCAACATTTTTAAGTAAATAAGTGTTTTAATTTTAAGTTAGTTGAACTCAATAATATTAGCAAGTGATTAAACTAGCATTATGGTGATGAGTGTTTGCTTTAGTTGGGCTCTTGACTCTTGTCTTCTGTTAAGTTATCTTCTCTGTCAGTGCTTGTGTGTGTTTCAGAACACTTGTGCATTGACTAAAAGAGATCTTTAAAAGGTGTAGATTTCACAATAGTTGTCAATTACTAATAAAGTACAAAAGCTGTTGTAAATAAGAGCGAGTTTGATCCTTTTTTACTGGTGAGAATGTTTCAGTTTATAAACGCACACAAGGATTGTGTCAAAATAATGTTTTAATGACACACTTAGACATCAACACTCATCATACAAACCTCAACAATGGTGACAATCATCAAACTAATTCAGATAAACAGATCAACTGCAAAGCATGCTGGGAGTCATGAATGAGTTTTGTACTATGATGTTACCCAGCATGCATTGCAGCATGAAGTTTTAGTTTGTTGATTGTCACCATTGTTGAGATTCATACACTGATTATTCATGTCTAATGTATTTATTACTGAAAGATTTCTAAGGATATTAGAGTCATAATACTAATCTGTAATTATAAATCAGTTTACAAAGTAATAACACAACACACTCCTTTAGTGATTCATAATGAGCACCAATTGAAATCAGCTACTGAATTTCTTTGCTTTTCCCCCCAAACAAACGGGTTTTAACTCAGTTTCAGCAGTTAAAGAGAACTTAAGCAAATGTTCTAGTAGTGAAACACAAGAGTCAAGAGCCCAACTAAAGCAAACACTCATCACCATAATGCTAGTTTAATCACTTGCTAATATTATTGAGTTCAACTAGCTTAAAATTAAAACACTTCTTTACTTAAAAATATTGATGTAATCGGTTACCTCAAAATGTTTAAGTACACTCAACTTGTCCGGGTTTACAGTTTAGTAAAACCATTCGAACAACCTCTCCTTTAACTAAATATGTTTAATTTTTAATCATTTATACATGAAGAGTCAGTGTATGAATCTTAACAATGGT